>NC_092211.1:23890405-23900816 GCF_043381705.1 Parasteatoda tepidariorum | reverse complement strand
TATATATATATATATATATTATATATATATATATATATAAGATGTTTTACGAAGTTAATATTTTAATAATATTTTTTTCATGTTACTGTTATAATATCCTACACTGTTAAAAAATTCAGAATGAAATTACTTTATAACGTACTGTTTCTTTGTGTGCATCATCCGTATAAAATCTTTTTTACCATAAAAAATATTTTTGCCATAAAATCTTGTACCGTAATTTTTACAGTAATATTTATTTATTCAATGATTTAACTGTAACTATTACAGCATATCAGATTTTTGTTCCCCTATATGTGTCTATGAAAATGGATTTTACGATAAAATGTGACGTTGCTTTTTACCGTAATTTGATCTGGAATCAAAAAATTATAAAATTTATTTTTTATTAAAAGCATTTTTTATTTATTAACCATTTAAATAATGAAGTAATGAATAAAATATTTAATAAAAGCATAAGATGAATAAGTTCATTAATTAAATGTATGAAGCACAGCAGTTTATATTTCAATCTGAAACGAATAAATCAACAAGCATTCTATCATATCTTGAAAAAAAATAGCAAATAAATTTTTAAATCAATTAAAATATTAATAATAAACATTTAAAAATGTTCACAAAGAAAAATTGTTAAATATAATTATGATTGCCAAAAATTTCTCTTACGTTTTATTTGATACGTTAATAAATTAGTTTCTATTTATTGAGGCGCAATTATAAAATAAAAATACCTTAATAAAAATACCCTAAAAAATAAATTATTTTTAATTTTATAAAATAAGGCTTGGCGATACCGTTAATATTTAATAAACTGAATACGAAAAATATTATATACTGTAATAACATATATTTTGAAAATAATAATTAGTTTCTCTGTTACAAAGGACGCATCAGTTATCAGGATTTCAAGTATTATTCATAATGAAACAACTCAAATTTAAGTTTTCTCTTTTACTAACAAATATCTGTTTTTTGAAATGTAGATTTAAAAGAAATAAGAAAATAATAAAAAACTAACAACTATTAAAAACCTTATAAAATAATATGCATTTTGGTAAATAACATCAAAATTTGAACACAGAAAATATTGAATAATGAAATAACAAAGATATTCGATAAATGAAGTTTAGTTTTTTTTTTTTTCGTATGAGAAGTGTGAATTTTCAAAATATTTCCAAAAATCATCAACTCTTACCATAGGAATATATTTTATATATTACTTAGAAAAAACGATTAAAAATAAATATCTATTCCTTGAAGTGTAATTTTTAATAGAAAACCGAATAGTGAAAAAAAAGGTAATCAAAAGCTGTCAAATCACTTTAAGATTTATAATATAATATAAAGCACAGAAGACTCCGTAAAACTTTTAAAAATAGAACACAGAAAATATTGATTAATGAAGCAACATGAATATTCTATTTTTAAAAGAAATTGAGTTTTATAGTGTCTTTAAGAACCTCAAAAACCTTTACCCAAAGAGAATGTTTTTAATATTATTACAAAGAAAATATTACAAATAAATTTGTATTCATTGAAGTGTGTTTTTTAAATAGAAAACTGAGTCATAAGAGATTTAAAAAAATTAATATATATAAATAAATAATGACACGGTAGACCACGCTAAAAGTTTTAAAATTAAAAACAGAAAATTCCAAATCATGAAGTAATTTAACAATTTCATGAATAAAATTTGTTTTTGTTTTTTGTCATGTATGTAGCGTCAAATCTCAGAAAATCTTAAATATCAGACAAAAAGTTTTAATTATTTTAAAAAAAGGCATTTCAATAAAACTTTTTAATAAAATAAAGTAAGGCTGATCACGTCAACAGTTTAAAGACGCATTATAAAAATTATGGTAAATCTCTGCAACATATGCAAGGTGTTCGGTAAGAGTAGTCCTTAATATTTAAATTCAGAATCCTCATTAAATATTTAAATAAAATGTATGCACATTTGAAATCACAAACTATTATTTAAGTGAGGTGAAAACAAAAACTCTTTTTACAAATCACATTAGGAAAAAGAAACGTGTGTACGAAACACAAAAAGAAAGAAAAAGAAAACAGATAAAATTTTTAAAAAATAATAATTCTAACAACTGTCGCAAATATTTTTAAGTTTATGACCTGTAGTGCTTCTCACAAATGACTTCCTCAATTGTGACTTTTTTTTCAGATTTTCAAAGAGCTTTTCATTTAATTAAACATTCTTAATTAAACGCTGTAAACGACATTTAAACTAAATTTTTATAGTAAAAATTTGATATAATATTCAAAATGTTTAAGATTGCATAAATAAATGTAAACTAAATAACTTTCAGCCTGAGTTTTACTTTTAGGAAAGCTGAATTTCCTATAATTAGAAAGAAAAATTGAAGAAAAGATTTAAAATTAGCATCAATTTTAGTTATTATTTTTTTAACGATTGAACATAATTTATACTGCTCTTAATAATTTTTATCTTATACCAAGAAAGATGTCAAGATATAACAATAAGGCCCTTTCCTAAGCTTTTTAATATATCTAGTTGTTGACTTATGATAAATAATATTTAAAAATGCAAATTCAAAAATTTGATGCAAATTGATTCATATTTTTAACACAGGTATATTTTCATGCTTGAATCAAGCAAAAAAAAAATAAAAAAAAATTTGTATAAAACAATCAATTCATCTCACAATTTTTTTTTATTAACACTAAATTTTTTGCCAATAAAAACTAAAATAATTATGAATCTCGATTTTTACCAAAACGCACTAAGCAAAGCTCAGTATTATTTCTGTAAGTAAGCTAATTGGTTTTAGAATGGAAAGTTTCTCATAGTCATGTAATGGTTTGACCCTAAATTTGCGTTGTTGTAACTTATAAACAAAAAACACACTAAATAATGCATAATATTCGTATATCTGTAAATATATAACAGTCCCTTAATAATAATAATAACAGTCCCCTAATAATAACAGTCCCTGTAAATATATAAAAGGCCCTTTCCTAAGCTTTTTAATCTATCTAGTTGCTAACTTATGATAAATAATATTTAAAAATGCAAATTCAAAAATTTGATGCAAATTGATTTTGCAGAAAGAAGTTTCATATTTTTAACACAGGTATATTTTCATGCTTGAATCAAGCAAAAAAAAAATATACAAATTTTTGTATAAAACAATCAATACATCTTACAATTTTTTTTTATTAGCACTAAATTTTTTGCTAATAAAAACTAAAATAATTATGAATCTCGATTTTTACCAAAACGCACTAAGCAAAGCTCAGTATCATTTCTGTAAGCTAATTGGTTTTAGAATCGAAAGTTTCTCATAGTCATGTAATGGTTTGACCCTAAATTTGCGTTGATGTAACTTATAAACATATAACATACTAAATAATGCATAATATTCGTATATCTGTAAATATATAGCGATCATTATAGTTAACATGTAGTAAAAAATAAACGAATAAAAATGGGAGTTTTAGTTTGTTTTGTTTTCATTTTTTTACAACCGACGTTATACAGTTGACTAATTCTTGGGTTTGCAGACATCAATGGTCAATTCCATATTTTTGTAATTTTAAACCCGACTCAGAAAGCTAGGGAACTCTTGAATCAAGAATTTCGAAAAACCAGCCTCCTTGAGGGACTTTTTTTTTTATGGAACTAACTCGCATTCATAGAGAGGAAAACCACTCACGGTTTGCCCACCGGTAAGGGGATTCTGTCCCATTATCCGCCTTCTATTGAGAATATTTTAAGTCAGCACTGTGGTTGATAAGGACAGAGAGCAGAATTTAAATCAATCAGTCATTGCTGGGATTCGAACCTAGTTCATCTTATCATTAAAATAATTATAATTCGATTGTATTTATATGGATTTATTTCCTAATAAAGCCATATGACGCCCACAGAATTCGATTGTAATTATATTAATAATTTCAATTTTTAATTAATTAATTATTTATGGTGGCTAACGTGGTATCCTTTTATGACTTCTCTTAATTCATTTTTCTTATTATCGTTGTTGAAAACATGTCAGTAAAGTGGCAACCCTTTAAATAAAAATAAAAACTTTTTTAAAGCATTAAATTAGTATCTGTATTCGGACTTAATAGATTTTCTTTGTCAGAATTGATGAGATGGGAAGAGCGATATGATCTTCGTAATTAGCTCGTAATTATTTTTAGGATACATTTTATTGGTTGAACTCACAATTTTTTTCATGGAACTCAACATATTTTGAACTAAAATATCTGTTTTATATTTTTTTCCCTCTAAGTTTTCACACCCCATCAGCATTCTTTTTTAAAAATTTTCATTTATGCCTTTTTAATTTCATATTTTTTTTTATTTTTTTTTATGAGTACTTTATTTTAATGCATTCTGATACGATTTATTTCTGTTAAATTTAGCGTAAAGATTTTCAAATATTTATCTCGTCGCTTTATTTTTGTGAAACTTTATTTTACATTTTTAAATTAAAGTAATTTCTGAAATAGATTTACGTATTCTAATGACGTTGATATGAGTAAAGGTCCTTGACAGAGAAATTTCTTGAATTACTTCTTGATGTTAATTTTTGAGTTATATACGTATTTAAAAAATCATTGTAAAAATAAAAATCCAGAAAGTTCTATAAAAAAACTGCGGTAAAGTAGTTTTTTAAATATAGATATACCTCACCGGGACTGATTCAATATAACCCACCACCAAATCTATATTTTATTTAAATCTAGCAAAGACGAAAATTAGCTTCAAAATAAAAATTTTAAAAAAATAATTTATTTTTTCATTCTTAGATTAAATGATTTATAACCGGCGTTGAATTGCCAATCCAATTCTGATTTAACGATTTTCAATGTTCAACTTCGTAGCATTGTGATTTTGAATCTAACCCAGAAGACAAGAGAACCCCTGGAACAAGCATTGTGACAAACTGGCCTTCGGGGAGGACTTTTTGAATTAACTATCCCGCATTTACATTACATGAAGAGGAAAACCACGAAAAAATCCTGCTTTTAGCCCAAAATTGAAAGGGATTCTAACCCATGATCCGTCAAACACTCGGGATATTTTACATTAATACTGTGGTCGGTGCAAGCAAGGAGCAGAATTCGTATCAACCAGTCACAGCTGGGATTAAAACCTGGGTCATCTCATTAGAAGGTGAATGCTCTATCCCCTGAGCCACCGCGGCTCAGTTTCCTGGACATGCAATTATTCCTTTGGGAAAAAATATTAGCTAATGCGTTTGAACCTGATTTTTTAAATCTCACATTTCTTCCAACAAGCTCACAAGAACCCAAAATTCTAAAGAAAAACATTTAATGCTACATTATTAAGATCCTGTTAATTTATGCTAATACATGGTTTAAAGATTCACTAAAAAATGTACCCAAATGTGCTGCTCTCCGATGTGCTTAATGTATAAAATTTTCTATATTAAAAAATTTAGATTATTTAGAATTTAAGCCTATATTTTATTTGGTTGGGAGGGACGCTTGGCGTATGATAAATCTTTTTATGTAAATTAAATATTTTTTTTACTTCAGTCTAAATTTAGATAATTTCACGAGCGAATGTTTGTGGGGTCAACATTTAAAATTTGCGTAATTATAGGCAATTAGATAATTCTGTTGATTTTTCTCAGCTGTTACGACCCACTCTCTGGGTGGTAGAAGTCTGAATCTCATGTGAAAACGCAGTATTCAAGGGCGTTTATAAAGATGTGTTATTAATGATAAATTGCTCCGTCTAAATAATCGCCTTTTTTTCTGCTAAAGACAGGCTTCAGTTAAAAAGGAGACAAAAAGTCATATGAAAGGCGAAACCGATAAGATACCTCCGACAAAGGGCATACTTGCGTGAAATCATTTTTATTGGCGTATAACAATGATCAGATTTCATGCTTTGTTTCACATCACTTAAAAAAAAAACTATATATTCTAAAAATTTTCAGATTTTATCAAAAAATATATGTTTTCTATATTTGGTGTTTTATAATATTCTTTTTTTTTTCATGCTTGTAATGCATATACTTATAATCCTAAAAGTGTTTATTTTTAATAGGAAGTAGAAAATGTCCATTTTAATGAAATAACTACAGTTGTTTTTAGCAAAAAATATCTATTTTTGTCAATGGTAGGTACGTTATTTTATAGTGCAGATTATACATCTTATTATTTACATAGTCGCTGGAATCCTTCTTTAAGTTCTTATTTAAAGCTTCTGACTCTTACAATCATTTGTATCATTATTAATATTATCTTATATAACATAGAAAGTTTTTTGTTTCCTTAAAGTTGCATGAAATAGTAATCGAATTTACCTATTTAGTAGAAAGTACGTTATTTTATTGTACAGATTATAGATCTTATAATTTACATAGTCGCTAGAATTATTATTAAAGCTCTTATTTAAAGCTTTTGATTCTTAAAATCATTTGTATTATTGTTATTACTATATCATGTAACATAGAAAGTTATTTTATTTCCTTATAGTTGTATCAGATAGTAACAGAATTTACCTATTTAGTAGAATATACGTTATTTTATCGTACAGATTATACATCTTATAATTTACATAGTCGCTGGAATCCTTCTTAAGTTCTTATTTAAAGCTTCTGACTCTTAGAATCATTTGTATCATTATTATTACTATCTTAGCATAGGAAGTTTTTTATTTCCTTAAAGTTGCATCAGATAGTAATCGAATTTTCCCATTTAGTAGAAAGTATGCTATTTTGTTGTATAGATTATACATCTTATAATTTACATAGTCGCTGGAATTCTTCTTAAAGCTCTTATTTAAATCTTCTAATTCTTGGAATCATTTGTATCGTTATTATTACTATCTTATGTAACATAGGAAGTTTTTTATTTCATTAAAGTTGTATCAGATAGTAATCGAATTTACCTCTTTTTCTTTAAAATATATTTTTTTATCTATGAAATATGTCTATAAATATGCAAAATATATCCTATAAAGATATATCATAGTTATTTTCATATCTGTAATAAATATCTGTGAAATATGTCTACAAAAGATGTCTTAAATAAATTTTAAATGCGATATGTATGTAAAATATCTAATTTAAAACTTGCTTCTTTTTGTTTCGTAGTAGAAAGAGATTTTCATGCATTTTCTAACTTGAATTTAAAGAAAAATATGTTTCTTTTTTTTTAATTATAAGCTTTAAAAAGTTATTCATCTGTTAAGCATTATTAATGAATAAATAATTTTTTTGCAATGCTTCTCCACATCTGTAACGTACTACGCAAAATACTTCACTAAAAATGGAAAATCATTTTTAGAATGGTTTAAATGAAACAAAAATTTCAGAGATATTTCATTAATAATATTATAAAAATATTAGATCTCATTTTTCCCTTGCAACTGTACATTTCGTTGCAATATCTACCAGATGTAGCACCGATTTTCTTGCAAAAATTTGAAAGTGAATTTTTCAGTGAAGTATTTTGTTGAAACAATTTTAATTCATACTTATTGATGTTTTGTGTTTTGCAAAACACTAACTAAGATTACGTTCTTCATACCGGTGGAAAAATAGTAAATAATCAATAAATCACTAGTAAATAATGCTTAAATTATGCACAAAACTCAAAGACATGACCCAATGCAATTCATAAAGGTTAAATAATTCAATTGTTTTATTTATTCAATATTATTCATTACCCTTCTCAGTTGTCTTGCGCTAATAACATGAGCAAAACACATTTTTAGCAGTTTGTATATCTCATCAAAATTTAGATAAACTGGTATTCAATATCATATGGTTTAAATGCTGTAGCTAGAGGCAAACTCATGATAGTCGAAAATTTCTTTATTTAAATGATTTTCTTAAGTACTTTGCAGTTTCGAGGGGCCATAAAAAGTCTCGTTCCACAGTAGAGGAAACAAAGCAGTAGAGAAAGCAGTAGTAGAGAAAAACAAATTATCATTTTTCAAATTTTATTTTAAAACTATGAATTGTAATGACACTAGTGGGTATAACAATAATAATGAGTAAAAGTGTACTTATCTTGATTTAAAAAATATGGAAAAATTTAATCTGGGACTTAAAAAGCATTTTCAACCAAACTATTTAGTTTCACACGCCGACCGGCCTGTGTAGGGGTTAGGGAACTGCCCTTGCATCAGAAAGGCTCTGGATTCGAATCCCGGGCAAGGCATGGATGTTCTTTCCTTCTCTGTACTATCTGTCCTTACTATGGGAGCAATGTTGGCCCACCGAATATGGTGACCATGAAAGAGTGACCAACAAATCTGCCCTTCAGGTGCCTGTATGATCTAGGTCATTATCCAGGTGGGGATTGGAAAAAAATTTTTTGTTTCACACTGTTTATTAATATCTCTTGTCACAAATTGTCACACTTTCCCGAACACCACCCCCTCCCTCCAAGCGTGGCATTATTTGTGGAGCAGCCCTAACCATAAAATATGTAAAAACAAGAAAATAAAATGTGAATAAAAATTTCATAAAAATTCAATTCATCTTCTCCCGATGGCAGTTTATTACTTACCCAATAATAAAATATCCAAAAATATAAGATATATTTAGATATTTTTAATGAATTTCATATATCCAACATTAAGAAAAAGGTAAACCTGTGAGTGTTCCTATAAATATGTAATTATAAAATCTTTACAAACAAAAATTTAGGCTTAAAAAAGATTCAAGTAGTCTTTTCCAAGAAAGCATCATCTGAATTGTCTTACGAAATAATAACCATAAAGTATTTGCACACAAAAAACATTTCATTTTTTTATGAAAGAAAAAGTTCAAATAGTCTTTCACAAGACGAATATGTATGTTGTCTTAAAAAAAAAATATTACGAACCCAAAATTAGTTCAATGGGGTAATTTTGGTGGCACGACGCTTCAGTAGTCCACAAAATAACAGACTTCTTGTCGGAGCGTGACATACCCAAAATGATGTGTTTTTGTTACAAAAAAGAAAAACAGCTACCTGCCAAAATAGAAGCTCTCAAAATTTATCTAAAGAGCTGATTTTCTTTTTACTGTCTTCTAAAAACAATATGGGATACGATATGTGCCAAGTATAACAGCGTTTAAAAAAAAGCGTTCGAGAACTATTGTTGATATAGCGTGGGAGTTATGTGGCTCCATTTTTCGACAAACTGGAGCAAACCATTTTTATGTAATGGAATATGAAGAGGTGGTTGCATGTTTTGGCGACCTTAAGATCTATTAAGATTTTTGGGCATGGTACAATAATTAAAACTTAATCACAGAAAATTAAACGTTTGAAGGTTATGTGATAGAGAAGTGGTGTACAAAAGATCATATCAATTTTTAGATTAAATGTAGATACATTTAAAATAGTATTGGCTAGCAGGACATCAAATGGGAAAATTAGTTTTAGTAATATGCAGTCTAAGGATAACTCGGGTTTGTCACTGCCCATTTATTATCTTGTTATCTTCAAAGACACGCAAACACTCAGACAGTATCTAGAAGTGTGTGAGTGGGAATTGTTTATGATTTAGTGGGATCTCAATAGTATCTATAGTGAACATATTAACTTTGAGAACGAAAAAAACTTGTACTACTAGTAAATATTGTGTACAAAACATGGGAATTTCCTCACTATTTTTACGTGCAAAACACAGAATTAACGAGATAAAAATTAATGCTTAAAGCATTATTACATTCTACTGCAAAAACAATTTTCAATTAAAGAAACGAGAATTTTTTCTTTAAAAAACATATATTTTCCGACAAAAAAGATTTTCTCCGCTACACAGTGGGCCAGAAGACCACGATCTATGGCCAAAAGTCAAAAAATTAAATTTCAACTAAAATATGTTTAGGCAGCTTTAATATCTCCCAAATTAAGTATTCATAATCATTCCAAACATTATAATTTACTTTTTGGACCGACAAGAGTACAATTTAATGAAAAATGTGTTAACAAAAATTTTTTTTTAAATGTGACTTTTAAATTTATATTTCAGAAATATATGTAGGAATTTCACCTTTCTGTTATATTTTTATCAGAGTAATTAGTCTGAAATTATAGTACAATTTTTCACTTTGTTGGATTAGTTAATACTCTTGACAAACTTTAGTTTATATCTTATCATTTGACATTTTACAATGTTTGAATCACTTTCGAAACTTATCTCCAAAACGTTCCGCGAGATAATTACCGTAAACCGGGGCGAGTCTACCCATTTTTTCAGTTTGTCAACTTTCAAGTGGTCAAACTTTTGTAAATATTAAAGAAAAAAGGCTTTTAATAGGTGTTTCGGAATCGCTATTTATCCCTCTTTAAAGCTGTGAAATCGATTTTAGAAAATATTAACAGTTACGCTGTTACTGTATATTTTTATAGAACTGCTGACAAATCTCTCGTATGGGGCGAGTCTACC
>NC_092211.1:23861468-23889440 GCF_043381705.1 Parasteatoda tepidariorum | reverse complement strand
TATATATATATATATATATTAACTGGTACAACGCGACTTCTCTAGGAGTATTTAAAGGTCTACAAAAATTCCCTTACAGTATATTTTTATTTGATACGAAAAAAAAACAATAATAATAAATTGAAAACTATTCGTCTCGAAAAACAACCTTGTGTTTCAATATGGCACAGTTTTTATTTGCATTTTTTAAAAGATTTAGCAAAAAGTTAGAATATTTGTTGATCACAGAACCTCACTGTGAGGCAAAGCATATTTGCGATTTTTCTTGTCCTGTAACTTTGTTTAGTTTATGACTCGGTAAGTTTTGTGTAGCCTTTGCTTTTCCTTTTCCCCTAATAAATACATGTCAAAACACTTGAAGCAATTTTAAATGTTTCCTCAACGTTAATTATACGCATCGAAACCATGGAGGATAAAAGTTAACAATGGTTTTAAAAAAAGCAGCTATTTCTGCGGCAAAGTAATTTCAAATGCCTCTTTGGTTTTAAAATGTCTTGTGCCTGGTAAATATTGCAAATTTTATACAGTTTTGAATTAATTTGTACTACAAAAAACTTCTTCGAATATTGAGTCATTGCGTTAGATAAGATGAAAAGTTAACAAATAAATAGTACTTATTATAGAAATACTTAGTACTCTATTATAAGTACTTATAAATAGTAAAACTTCAAATAGAACTTACTTCCTACACAGTGTGTTTATACTTAAAATTTTTTATTTAAAAAAATTTAAAGAATGCTTTCTAAAACATAATATATAATAATTTTATAAAATTTCATAAATTCTTAGCAGTAAAAGAAAATCTATACATGAAGCTGATTTTGATCGAATATATTGTAAAAATATTTTACTGAACTATTTTTTAGTCAAAATCTATTTCATTCGTTAGAGAAAAAGAAGATAATTTACATTGTCTTGAAATAAAACAGAAAAAAAATTTAATACTAAAGCGAAGCTAACACTAAAATTAAAGATTGATTTGAAGATTCAAATTACTTTCTAAAACATAATAAATAATAATTTTATAAAACTTCATATATTCTTAACAGTAAAAGAAAATCCATACATAAAGCTGATTTTGATCGAATATATTGCAAAAATATTTTACTGAACTATTTTTTAGTCAAAATCTATTTTATTCGTTAGAGAAAAAGAAGATAATCTACATTGTCTTGAAATAAATTAATACTAAAGCGAAGCTAACATTAAATTTGAAAGATCGACTCTCTATCATAATGACAAAGAAATATCTTTAAACGTAATCTTAGAACAAATTAATTCCTCTTTCCATATCACACTTTCTGTTAATCTCTATAATTATAGTTAGTTCAATAAACTTTTTTCCAGTTTAATAAATTTAACTTCCCGAACTTGGCATTTATTCTTTTTTCATTTCTCACTAAGGAAGTAAAAAAAACTTACGTATCTTCCACATGAAAATTTAAAGCCTTTACACAATAATTAAGAAATAATTATTTGTCTATAAACGAAAGTAAAATATGGAATAAGTGAGAAGAGTCGAGAATTTGTTTATTTTTTAATATGATTTTTATTGTAACAAAAAAAATGACTGATTGAGAAATATCTGCTCAAATACCAGAATTATGATATTTCCAGTAATTACAAGTACTAATTTTTAATGTATAAAAATAAAAAATAAATTAAGTGATGCAAAATGTTCATAAAAATTGTTTGTTTGTTGGCATTGTAATAAAACAGAGACTCGTATAAAAAAATGATGGCACAATTAATCTTATTTATAATTTTTTAAAATAGCTTTAAAGCACTAATTTAAACTTAACAACAAATAACAGATTACTAATGTTTATTTGTGGCAAAACCATGATTAGTGCATTTTCAATTCTTCAACAAATACTTGTTTTAATTACTTGAAAACAATATTGTATGACGAAAGTATTTCAATATACTGAACTAAATGCTGGCATTGAGAAAATAAAAACACTTCAACGTAACTAAATTAAATGTGAGTGTTGAAAACATGAATGTATGTCAGAATGTATTTCATTACATTTAGCATAAAGTTTAATTAAGTGGTACATAACGCAGCGATTCTTAAGTCTGTAGTCTGCTAGACGATTTCATTTGGTCGCTAAAATATTTGTTTTGATCACAGGTGGTCCAATGAACTTTTTTAGATAATAACANCACTTCAAAGTAACTAAATTAAATGTGAGTGTTGAAAACATGAATGTATGTCAGAATGTATTTCATTACATTTAGCATAAAGTTTAATTAAGTGGTACATAACGCAGCGATTCTTAAGTCTGTAGTCTGCTAGACGATTTCATTTGGTCGCTAAAATATTTGTCTTGATCACAGGTGGTCCAATGAGCTTCTTTAGATAATAATAATAATAATAATAATAATTTTTATAATTATAATAATAATAATTGTTATAATTTAATAATAATTGTTATAATTTAATAATAATTGTTGTAATTTTAAAGATAATAATTGTTATAATTATAATAATAATAATTGTTATAATTAAATTAGAATTATAATTACTATAATTGTTATAATTATTATAATTAGTATAATTATTATTATTATTATTATAATTATAAGTGTTATAAGTGTTATAATTATTATAAATGTTATAACTATTATAATTATAATTGTAACAATTATAATTATTATAATTATTACCATTATAATCATTATAAGTGTTATAACTTTTATAATTATTATAATCATAATTAATGTAAAATATTCATATTTGTTTCCTCCCCTAAAGTAATTTTGGTCTCTGTATTCAAATTCGACCAAATTTGAATTAAATGCAAGATTAAGGGAGTCATTAAGGAGGCAAGAATTAGAGCTCTATAATAAGTTTGATATTTTAAATGTGCTTTGTATATATTCTTCATAAATTACCTTTCAAAACAATGAATTTTATGTAAATCGATACCTTTAAAATATTTTTTTCAGAAACTGTGAGATTATTTTTTTTAATCATATGTTGGAAATAATGAGTCAAAAATATTTTATATACCGTATTTTACTTTACTTATTATTGTACCTTTACTACTTTGACAACGTAATAGTTTGGTCAATAATAAATTGACAGCGTAATAGTTATTTTCCTCCTACTCATTTAGTATGTGGTAGTTATTTAATATTTCTCATGTTTAGAATGTAGTAGTTATTAAATTTTCAGCATGTTTAGTATGTAGTAGTATTTTTAGTATGCGTAAGTTATTTAGTATTTTATACGTTTAATACGTTGTACATATAAAAGTTTACATTTATTTAATAGAGGTATCTAGTAGTCTAAACGTAACTCTAATTCAACATAACATTTAGTGTCATAACAACTATTAAGCGTCATCTCTTTCCTTTTTGAATTTTTCTTAGTCTCTGTTTCTTAACTTAAGAAATATATATATGTATAACGAAAGTAATTTAATAATAAGTGCATAGTTTCAATCTTTTTAATCAATGACAGGTAATTGAAGATGTTAAAAAGTTTTGAGCATAATCATAGGACTTTTGAAATTTTATTAAGAGCTTAATAAAGCCCAGTATAATTTCCAAATTTACAATATTTATTGCTTATTAATAAACAAAAACTTGACTTTTAATGATAAAATATTTGTACTTTAAAAAGCTAATGCTTTGCAAGAATGCTGAATAATAAATACTTTTAAGGAAAATATATATACAATCAGTGCTAAGATAAAGTTTTCGAAATCTATTTAAAGGTTATTTTTAAATAATAATGTATTTTTTAAGCAAAACTTATAAATAAAAACATCACCTCTAAATAGTTGGATAATAAATTGAAAATGTAAAAAAAAAAACATATTATTTTTACAATTTAAAATAATGTCAAATATTTTTGCAACATTCTGAACGTTTTTTTTTTCTTTTTTTAGAAATAACATAATAAACAAGTAAAAAAAAACTTTTTAATTTTGACTAAAATTAAACATCTAAATTAAATTTGAAATAAGTTCATAAACTTATAAAAATATCATGACAAAGCATTTTAATAACACGTACAGCAAAGTATCATTTCGTATTCAAAAGTAAATTTTTTTCATAACGATACAAAATTGCAGTAAATTTGCATTTATTTTTCAAAATTACGAATTAATCCAGCTATCACTTGGCAGCTCAAATGTCATTTAAACGGAAATTGCAAAATGAGTAAAAATTAAAAACTAAATATTAAGAAATTGAAAATTCTAAAACTGAATGATATCTTAAATATTTTTTTTCGAAAATGTGCATTAAAATGCTTATAAATACTTAGAACAAGTAAACAAGTAATTGATTATTTCATTATATAACTTAACATTTATAAAATTTTAAAAGTATAGTAATGTTTAATATTTTTTTATAAATTTTTAAAGTGAAAAATATGTTACATTTATCAAAAGATTTTAATTACTTTCGAATCTAAAAGCATAATATTAAGCTTAAAAATTTCTAATAGCTTTTTTTTTCAATTTACAAATTAATTACCCAATTGCTGCTCATTCATTTTGATTAAATCCACTTTAACATGCAAAAAGATCATTTCATATCTTCAAATATGCAAATGAGTCGGTTTCATTTCTGTTAATTGATGTGGGGAAAATGAATAAAAGAATTCCTGCTGTTACCATTTCATTTTCCTTCCCATAAAGGCAAATTCTCTAAATTCATTTTTCCCTAAATTCATTAATAAACTACATAAGATAACTTGGAATTATTCGACATTTTGGTCTTTCGAACAATGCAAGCATTATTGTTAACAAAATGACGTTATTTCAGACTATTTAATATTTTATATTTATTTTAAATGATCTTCAAGACATTTAATATTTTTTAGGATTTCACTGGAATCATCATTTTTAAAAGGTAACCACATTTTTCTTTTTAAATTATAATATCAGTATAATATTTTTATTACTAGGATAAGTTTTCCCAAATTTCAATTTGAGTGAAATAAAATATTGTCAAGAGAAAACGTTTATCCTTTTCTGACTAATACAAATGTAATTTTTTTCAGTAGTAAATATATTTAATATTTCAACAAGAAATATATTTATAAAATATATATTTTAACAAAAAAAATATTTTTAAAATATATATTTCAACAAAAAAAATATTTTTAAAATATATATTTCAACAAAAAATATTTGCGAAAACTATTTTAAGTGTTAGCATTCAATTTTAATGAATATTTTAAAATGTTTTAACTATTCCTATTTGTTCGATAATAATAATATTATTAAACAAATAGGAATATTTTGGGTATTTTGAGTAAAATTATTTATAAGAAAAATTTGCTGAATTCATTAATTTATGCATCAATTAAAATAGGAAGTAAATTACATAAGGCAATGTTATAGTATACTACAAAAAATTTAAATGTGATATATTGCATAAAGTTAAAATTAATAATACAACTCAGAAAATTTAGAATATTTTTGCACAAACTTACTACTTAGAAAGAAACTATTGTGAAAAAATAAAATTTCAATTAGTTTAATAAAAGTAAGTAAAATGCACATACATAAATTTTATCAATTCAAAATCAAACTTTTTAATCAGTAAAATTTTGTACGAGCATATAGAAAGTAGTTAACAAATACCTAAGTACGTTATATTTTTAAATTTTCATAAAAAGTTGCTTTAAAATTTGAAATCAATTTTAACTTTTTTTGACTTAATAATATTAATATATATTTTTTAATTTCTGTTACAAATATAAAAACAAAATTTTCGCTTGAAAATAGAAAATTTTATAATAAAAATAATTTTCTTTCCTCTCAGAAAACTGTTATTCTCCTTAAAGAGTTTTCCACAAATGATAAATTGAAAATGTTCATGCATCTTCTGCGCAAACTTGCATTGTAAATAAAAAAAGCATAAATCCATATTTTATGCATGTTTTTATTGTTTTTTAATGTAGGTACAAATACTTACATTTTATGAAACTGATTGAGCTTATAATGCCATAAAAGTTTAACAGTAAACCATAATATATTTAATGATACACTGAGAAAAAAAAAGTATAGTGAAAGCTTCCAAAATTTGGTAAAATTTACAGTGTAATGGCTCTATGGGAACACCAAAGCAAGGTTAATTTTTACCGAAACGGTTTTATAATGATTTTTCTGAAATTAGCAACAAAGCATTGTTTATAATATGTGTTAAAATTTCGTCTATGTGGTAAAATTTGGTCATTTTATCATTATACCTTAAAATATAGCATAAAAACCATTTATATCATTACATTTTATTTTTCAGTTTTGTATTTTTTACTAAACGTGTGGTAATAAAAGCTATAATTTTGAAAACCTGAATTTCAATAAAACCAGTACCGTATGAACGGAAAAATTATCAAATGAATAGTTTAAATACCGCATATTTTGGTTTTGTTATCAGAATTATATTTTCTTTAACTATAAATAGTTTCTTTACCATGTATGCTAATTTTACCCGATTATTTTTCTCTGTGTATCAGTACATTCAACTATAATATGTTATACGCTTTACAAAACTTTGATAAAGTATTAAATTAAATGTTTGTTTTTTCAAGTTATATCATAGCATCGTGTAATTGATTTTAAAACGACGGGTCGATGATCGATGGCTTGATTCAACTCACTCCAAAAGTTGTGGCAGTGAATAATAAACTAAAATAAAATAAAACTCTTCCTAAAAAGCCGATGCTTACGGGCTCCTAAATAGTTTTTTATTCATCCGATTTATTGATTATAGTTTCCTTTGTAAGTAGGATTTGTTAAAGTGCTTTTGAAAACCCATTGGAAAAAAAAATGTAAAACCACAGTTTAAGGGCCTTGCACTCAAGGAAAAACTATAATTGATAGCTATATACGCATTCTAGCCGTAAAAAAATTACCTGAGTCTTAGAACAGACAAATAATTCGGATATTTTAAAAGTTATTAATTTTAACTGTCAATTTGGCGACATTTTTCTACCTAGAATAAAAATGACAAACTTAATGAATTATTATCAAATTTCTGCAAATTTTTATGATTCCAGATGATACAGCGTTAGAGTAAATTTAAATATTAAAAAAATCACAAACGCTTTTGATTTTTACGAAACTGTAATTTTTTTCTTCATATTAATGACTTGCGTTTTTTTCTTCAAGATTACGGAACCTTTCTGACGTCGGAGCCCGATTTTATAAAGAAAGTTTATTAAATTAAGTGAGAACGTTATAACATATGAAAAACTATTTTTTAAATATTTAATTAGTGGAATTAAGATTTTTCAATTTTATCATTAATATTTTTAATTAGGTTATATTTCCGGCAGTTAAATTTGCAGTCCTTGCTGTATATTTAGTCTAGTTATGAATGTGTCTTTGGTGCAGATATGAATAAATAAAATAGGCCGAATTATGATTTGCTTCGAGATTAAAACTGCTGATGAAAATGTTTATTAGGGAAACATATTTCTTTAGCAAAGAATTATTTTATTTTGTTTCGAAAAGTATGAGAGGAAATACTAATATTTTATGAGAGGAAATATACTATTTTATAAGTGCTTGTCATATTTTTTTCCATGTATTATTATTAAAAGTATAATTCTTTCTTTTAAAAAATGCCATTTTCATTTAAATTATGAAATATAGGTTTTATCTAAATATATAATCAGTGGTTTCAAAACTCAGCACTGGTTATAAAAATTACGAACTTGCGGAACCCTTTTCCCTCTTCCATGGAACCTTAGTGTTTCATGGAACACCATTTGGGAAGCACCGCATAGGGGTTGATTGCTAATGATAGTTAAATTCGTCCTAACAGTCAAATTATTGCCAGCTTACAGAAGTTATGAAAATGGTATATTATTCACAAAAAAGCACTATTGCATGTCGCAACCTTAAGTGGCAACAACCTTAAACCAATTCGAAAACAACCTTAGTTTTTATTTACAAAACTGTGGCATATTACACGAAAAAAAATATTAAGAATTTATTCAATTTATAAATAGCGTTTAGTAATTCATCACAAATATTTTTTTAAAAATTGCGTTTGCAATCTACCTGTGGTTGAATTTTGAATAAATATTATGGTAGCTTCAGAAATTGTTTAGTCGCGTTGTTTTAGAAAAACATCAGTTAAACTAAAGTATGCAAATGCGCATCCACCTGCGCAGTTCTTTCTCATTTTTATACGTTTCAGCTTAAACCTAAAGAAAAAAAAAGTTTTTAAATCTGCGTATTGAAGAAATTTTTTTTCTTCCTTTTTGCCGTATGCCTGTTTTGGCAGTGGGGGTGCGATGGCTCCTGTTTTTCAGTGGCGCCATTTATGGCCAGGAATTCGACTTCTGCCATGTCATTCACACAACCACAACCCGTTTATAGGGCGGGTCACATTCACACACAAAGGAGAAAAGACATAGAACATAGAGAGAGAGAGAGTGAGAGAGAAAGAAACATCCATGCCTTGTCCGGGATTCGAACCCAAGACCTTTCTGATGCAAGATTTCTGATGATGATTATACAGGGTGATGCTAAATGGTTGCCCTTAGTGTATATATTTAAAGTCCTTGTCAAAAGAATCTACATATTGCGGGTCGCAAAATATAAAAAAGCTATATAAATGGTGAGAGTGTAATAATTTGAAAAAACAGCTGGTCGTTAAAAGGAAATTATTAAATGTTTAGCAGGCAATCAAGTTGATTCGGATATTTTTCATCTCTCCATCTTTGATAATGATTCATTATATTTCAAACAAATTTTCTCCCTGTTTTTCATGATTTTTAACTCACTGTCTTCGATAATGATTTTTCATATTTCAACAAATTCATTCAACAATTTCATATTGTTATTTTCTTACTCTTTTATATTCTAATTCGAGATTTATTTCGTGCAATTATACATCTAATATATTTATATTTTTGTTTTAATTTTTGACGAGAGTTCTAAAGAAAGATTTTTTCTTATTTGACTGGGAAATTAATACAAGTCATTACAAAAAATTCAGCTACAAATACTGAAAAATACAATTCTCTCGAAAATTTCAAAGAAAACTCTTATTTAAAGATAAATTTTTGTAATTTGCATAAAATTATTTATTACATGTTTAAAAAAATTCAACGTTACTTGACATTTATTTTAAATTCAAACTCTCTCTAAATCAATATAATATTACTTTAATCTATAATTATTGTTATAAACAAGAAATATGCACGATTAAATTCGTGAATTCTGCTAGTTCATAGCACCTAGAACATAGAATGTACACAAGTTCAACATAGAATGTCTTTAAGTAGAAAATATATGCATTGATTACATCATACACTGAGAAAAGAAATATGATGAAAACAACCATAATATGATAAATTTCACCGTGTTTCTGGCTCTATGAGAATACCGAAAAGCTCGATAATTTTTGCTGAAAAGCTTTGGAAATGATTTAAGTAAAATTAACAATAAAATATAGTTTTATAATATGTGATAAACTTTAGTAAATGTGGTAAAAGTTGGTAACTTTATCATGACACCTTAGAACATGGCATAAACCTTAGAATATGGCTAATTTGATTAAATTTACTTTTCCGTTTTGCATTTTTTTACCAAATGTGATATTTACCAAAAATATTACCAAAAATATTTTAAAAACCAGACTTTTCCGTAATCTGTCATTATGTAAATTAAATGAATGGTAGAAATGTTATGAATAAAAAAATTATTACGAATAAAAATTTTTATGAATATTTATTTACTATATTATACAATTTTTTATTCATGTACTTAAATCGATCATATTATGAAGAAGTTTTTGTAAGCGACAAATGCATTTATTATGTAAATTTTTAAAAAAAAGACATGGCATTTACCACAGCATATTATAAAAAGTATTTTTTATTAAAAAGTAAATAATAGAGTATAAAAAATTTTTTTTTCAGATTTAATGTAATAATTACGTTTTATGAGTTAAGGCTAAAGCTAAAGTTTACATAAATAAAAACACATCCTCTTAAAAGGAATGAAAAATGATTAATATTACCCCGACCTTTTTAAAACTTTTCAAAGCGACTGAAAGTTTATAAGTCAACAGAATTAATCTTACTTTTTTATTAGAAAAAATATCATTTTCTCTTTTTGTTCTCATTTTGCTTTTATAATAACATTTAAAAGAATATTATGACAACCACATTAAGGTGAAAAATTGTTTTAATCAAATTAACTGAGTTCAACAAAAAAACTATGTTTTATCATATTTTATAAATCAAGATAAATGTATCCGTATCAAACATTTTTCTCATTGAGCTCTTTCCACTAACAAAAGTTAAGGAAAGTCACAAAAAAGTACTGATTTATTTTTATTTCAAAGATGTTTAATCATGGTTTTCAAAAAATGTAATGAACTGGTTAAAAGTATAATTTTGGTTATTGTAGTTAGCACTAAAATTTATCGAAACCTACGTAATAATTGTTGAATATAGGGAAATGCTCTAAATTGAATTGCCTCAAAAATAACACATCATGACAAAATTACACATCAAATGTGACAAAGTTGAAACTTTATTTAAAATGAATATTCAATACGATCAAATATTCAAAAAGATAAATATTTGCAGCCCTTATCTATATTTCAAATTTATTTTAAGAATAAAGAATGTCTTCAGATCTGTGATCAAATTTTTTAACTTGCCGCCATGTTTACTTACTAATGAAAACGGATTCTAAGAAGTGTTTCAATTTTGTGCGCGTCACTATACTCAAGAATGAGTACATGGGATTTTCAAATTCGACTGTATTTTTTCCGGAGCTATTTTGACAAATTTTTGCTCAATTTTGATAAATTCTTTTTTACAGTGTAATTAAAAGAAATGGTGGATAATAATTAGTTAAATAGTCCTAAATATGAATTGACATTCAAGTTACTTTTATTTTATACTTTCACACCGAATCAAAGGCAATAGTGTGCAATAGTTTTTAGCAAGTTGTGATAAAGGATTCGTTTCCTTTTGTTTTTAATTATCAGAATTAAAGAATTATTTACTTTTATAATTTCAAGTAACAAAATAACAATAAATAAGACCAATAGAAAACAAAAAAAATTAAAGTTCAATTTTTATACATGTTTTCAAAATTAAGCAGTCCGAAAATTTAAACATACTCTTTATCTGTGATTCGGCATTGCGGAGAACTAGAGGGAGGAATCTCAAGTAGTGACTTGAAACCCACCCAGCTTCAGATCTATTTGTACCAGTTTGTGTGGGAGGTAAAAGTGGCTTGTGCGCAATAGACTATGACCATATTGCCCCAGTCATGCTGTCGGTCAAAAAATTGCAAATTTTTAACCTCCATGACCCTTTAGGACCACAAAGGTCTGTTGCAGGAATGCTTTACATTTAATACTCCCTTTAATAAATTCCTGCTGAAGTTAAAAAAGAAATTATTCCAATAATAGTCTTATATTAATTAATTCTAGAAAAATAAAAATGAATAATATAGTATTTATTAAATCTCTATTCATTTCGATAAAAAACAATTCAATATAAATAAAAAAATAATGCAATATAAAATAAATTCGAAAAACTTTTCCTTAATTTTCTTAAGTATTTCATTTTTATAATATATCATGAAACTTTTAAGGAAATGTTAATTAAGGAAGTATTAGTTGATTACTAATAGTTTTAAGTTTCAATACTTAATACTATTGCAAGAAGTATTGCAATACTTTTATACTTTTAATTTGATAATATTTGGTTTTTCTTAGTAAAAAAGCATACTCTAATAATTTTCAAAGAAATCATTTCTCATTCTTAAAAGCATTTTTATTTACTTAAATATTCCTGTTACCAGCTATGAAAACATTGAATATTTTAACCATTAAAAGAAGTAAAGATAAGAGTTAATGGAAATGAAAAGGTCTATAAATTTCGGTCTTTAAAACAAGAAACCATTAAACCCAGGAAGTTGTTTGGATAACGTGGAACCGACAGTGAATTTCCCAAAACCGCAAAGATGGCACACCTCCAGATAGTTGAGTTTATAACCATGACGGTTTACAGTATTGACTTGAAGTGAAATGAAGATGTTAAAAGTTATAAATAGAATCCCAAAACATCATTCGCGAAATGAAATTTTGAGATTTCCATTTTATATTGCATTTTGGAAGTTATTTGGAAACTTTAATTTAGTTTGAATAACCAGCATATATTTGCATGGGGCAAATATACGCAGCTCCAGGAAAAGGAATATTATGGGACTCAAAGTAAATTACGCTGTAATCATTATTTAATTATTATAAACACATTTTTTCTATTTAAATTAACTATCTGTGCAGGGATAAATGTCTATGTATATTGTTCCAATAATGGGAATAATATAAATCATCTGCGTTTTTGAAAATTAATGTAAACAATTTTTATCTTAAATTAACTTTATTTAGCGATTACAAATAATTCATTACAACTATTGGTTAAAAATTTAAATGCAGGAAAGAATAAAAGTTTACTAATACCATAATAATCATTATTGAAATTTATCATAACTTGAGATTGTAATAATGTTTAATTTGTTACAATTTTAACTGTTACTTGTAATTACAATAACTTGTTATTACAATTGCTTGTTATTACAATTACTTATAATCATGATTTCAACCAAAAAATACCATACTTGTAAGTATGATTACTGATAAATATGATTACAAAATGATTAACAGTTAAGAATGATAATGTTTCTGATTGTAATTATGATTTCAATTACCAATGTTTTATAATTATAAGTAATAATTGTTAATTTATTAAATTAATCGTGACTACAGGTAATAATAAACCATGATTATAATACAACTGATTGTTTACCATTTCAATGTTTAAGCAGTATAATTATTATATTTCTATTTGAATTTTTTCACCATTGCATGAAATACTTTTTCCAATCAAAATAGATGTTTTCCGATGGAAATAGAAATAGTTTTAAAAATCAAAGGATTATTAGTTAAAATTCTACACGTCAGTACATGTTTATTCTTTGGAACATTCAATAATTCTACACTTTTCGAACACACTGCGTAGTTCTTTTTCTTTAGGAATATGAAAAAACTAAGATTTCTATCTTATAAAAAATTTTTCAATACAAAATTACATTCTGCTGCATAGAAAAAAGCGAATTTCATTAATTATGCAACTCAATCATTACTATGAAAAGTAATTCTTTGTCGTAATTCTGACTTACAATCACCTGTAATCATGATTATTTGTAATCATTTACGTAAAAATAATGCCGACTACCCAGTAGTTTTAAAAATAACTTGTACGAGTAATTACAAGTTCAATTATCATAGTCAGTTACGATTGTTTTTAATCACGATTACAATAATTGATTACGTCTCATTATAACGTCTAATCAGATCCTTTTATCCCACTCAGAATTATAAATATTAATAATATTAAGAACTATTAATAATAATTATAATAATAGTATTATTATAATTATTACTATTAATAATAATAAGATAGGTTACAATATTATTAAACAAGAATATATTCTTACTCTTATAATTTATGATGGTTATTTGCAAACATTAGTATGATTACTTGTAATTCAATTTGTAGTTCATGCAAACTGTTAATACGATTACCTACATCCCCTGACTTAATTCTAATTTATGGTTATTTTTAATTATGACAATAAAAATGTATACAATTATATTTAAAAATTATGATTGCTTTTAAATACGTTAACAAAAAATGTATCAGGTGTAATCATAAATAATAATTAACAATATTTTATCCCACTTTCCCATTTATTAATAAAGAAAAATTTATAGTACTATTAAATACGAATATATTCCTATTTTAATAATCGTTTTGTAAAAATAATTTATCTCTACTCAATTAAGCTTGATTAATGAGAACGTGATTTCCTGAAATGCTGGTTATCACGAGTATATAAATATAAATTATGGCTACTACTAATTATTATTCCTGTTGTACTTGCAAATTATGTTTACTTGTAACCACAAATACAAATTATTGGTTACATATAATCATTAAGTATAATTAATTACATCTTACCCATTTCTCCTACACAATATTAAAAAGAAAATATTTTAAATATAACTCAATTGGAATAGATCCGTGTTTTTATTATTTTTTAAGATTATTTTTAATAATTTTATTATTTGTAATATGATTGTTTAGGATCATTATTATCCTTAATCATAAATAATTAATTATGAATTATGGTTACTTATAATTGTAACTGCAATTAAAATTGTGAGTATAAGTTTTTTGTAACCATAGTTACTAATTTATTACTTTCTGCATTGAATATTAAAAAAAAGTAATTTTGATAAAGCAATTACAAGACGTGTTTAAGTATGAATACCAAGATAATAATTTCATATTTAATGTGATAACACAGGTCAAAAGCTTTTCACTGTATTATTCCTGTTGTATTTGCAAATTAAGTTTACTTGTAATCACAATTACAAATTATTGGTTACATATAATCAATAAGTATAAATAATTACATCTTACCCATCTCTCCTAAATAGTATTAAAAATGAAATATTTTAAATATAACTTGGAATAGATTCGTGTTTTTATTATTTTTCAAGATTATTTTTAATAATTTAATTATATGTAATAAAATATGCATGATTGTTTAGGATTATTAATATCCTTAATCATGACTAATTAATTATAAATTATGGTGACTTATAATTGTGATTGCAATTGTAATTGTGAGTATAAATTTTTGTAACCATAATTACTAATTTATTACTTTTTTTCCAACTCCTACATTAAATATTAAAAAAAAAAAGAATTTTTAATATTTCGAAATAAGAATAAAGCCTAAATTACATTCTTAGATTATAATTTAGAAACAATAAGTCTTTTGATAAAGCAATTACAAAACTTGTTTAAGTATGAATACCAAGATAATAATTTCATATTTAATGTGATAACATAGGTCAAAAGCTTTTCACCGTATTATTCCTGTTGTATTTGCAAATTAAGTTTACTTCTAATCACAATTACAAATTATTGGTTACATATAATCATTAAGTATAATTAATTACATCTTATCCATCTCTCCTAAATAGTATTAAAAATGAAATATTTAAAATATAACTCAATTGGAATAGATCCGTGTTTTTATTATTTTTCAAGATTATTTTTAATAATTTAATTATATGTAATAAAATATGTATGATTGTTTGGGATTATTAATATCCTTAATCATGACTAATTAATTATAAATTATGGTTACTTATAATTGTGACTGCAATTAAAATTGTGAGTATAAATCTTTTGTAACCATAATTACTAATTTATTACTTTTTTCCAATTCCTACATTGAATATTAAAAAAAAATGAATTTATAATATTTCGAAATAAGGATAAGGCCTAAATTACATTCTTAGATTATAATTTAGAAACAATAACTCTTTTGATAAAGCAATTACAAAACTTGTTTAAGTATGAATACCAAGATAATAATTTCATATTTAATGGGATAACACAGGTCAAAAGCTTTTCACCGTAACCGTGAAACTATCATGTTAGACCTTTCGATGCGCTAGACAGGTCAATTTGCTTGGAAAAAGATCGAATTCATACATTAACTCTAACATTTGGACAGCATCCAACCAATAGTTTCAGAACACTTATCGTTCCAACAATTTTTCTATTATCGCCAAGCAATTTTTTGCGTTATTATCATTCAAAAATGCTGGGAGAAAATAGTTACTAAAACTGTTATCTACTTTAAAAATTACTCGTTTATTTTTCCCTTATAGAGGGAAGTAACTGCTTTCGAGTATCAAAAGTATTCTATATTGATTTCTTTTTTTCTTTTTTCTTTTTTTAACTTTATGAAGAGAAAACATTTCTTCCTGAAGTAAATATGTTTCTAATTGTAGGTCTATAAGTCTTCTAGTTGTAGTGATATAAAACATTGAAAATATTAAAAAAAATCATTTCAAAGCATTTTTTTTATTAAATATCTCCTGAGCCAAAACTTTAAAAAACTTGTGATACAGAAAATGGTTAAGTTAAAAACCAATTTTAAAAAATAAATATTTTTTTCGAATGTGCTCATCATTCATTAAAAATTAGCTAATAAATTTTTACCGTTTTTTTTTCTTAATTAAATAATACCTCTTTAAAATATTAGCTTAAATGATGATGTGATATGTAAATATTTTTATTAAATTTACTCCTTTTCTTTACATAAGGCATAATACATAAAGACATAATTTGTTATTTTAAATACTTTTCGTAAAATCAACAATCGAATTTATTTTCTCAGGATTAACTACGAAGGTCTGTTATCTTATTTAAAGGTTTTATTTTGCATACATTTAATATAAGGGAACATACATTGAATGTAAGGGTCTTACGTCATTTGATGTTGTTTTCTGTTTCCTCCTTGAGGCTTTCTAAAATTGAAATGAATATTTGAAGATTAGAAATCGAGAAAGTTCTTAGAACATTACGTCTGACAAAAAATTTTGACACTGAAGAAGGTTGCTGAGAGGATAGTTAAGATACATTTTTTTAAATTTTAGTTTTAATTGGTATCATATTTGTTTAAGCATAATTTGGTCTCTACTTCTTAAAAAAAGAATTCATTTCATGGAAGTTGCAATTAAATCACTATAATTAAAAGTATTGCTTTGCGATAGATCTCCATCACTATCCTCTGTTTTATTTTATTTAGCGATAGATCATATGCAGGTGCAAAACTTAATTATAAGTTTTCGACTATCAATATTCAATTTGCTTTCGTAGAGGACTTTTTGATGGAATTAACCTGTATTTGCGTTACTTCGAGACGAAAACCACAAAAACCTCCCACGGTTAGCCTGCGGGCAAAGAGATTAAAACCCATGATCCGTCTCCCACTGAGAATATTTTATGTCAGCACTGTAGTCAGTGTGAGCCGGCTTTAGAATGCGTATCGACCAGCCATCGCTGGGATTCGAACCCGGGGCACCGGGTCACCTCTATCCCCCACCACGGCTGAATGTACAAGTATTGGTAATAAAGCGCACGCTTACGAGAAAGATTGTTCACATTTGAACTCCGGTAATCACTGGTTGATCTAGGCACTCTTCCTGTCACACAAAGCCCAAGTGATTTTTAGCTAGTCTACTGTAAACAATTTTGCATAAAATTACTTTATAAAGTACTGGCACTTTGGGTTCATCATCAGTAAAATCCATTTATCATAATTTTTATTTTATCCATTAAGTATAGTACTTTAATTTTACAGTAATATTTATTTAATTGAAATAACTTAGTTATGTTACGGTAATTATCACCGTAAAGTGTCAGATATCAAATTTTTTGTTCCGTAACATATTCCTGTAAAAATGGATGCTAGAGTAAAAAGTACCGGCATCCTGAGATCTGATACTTTATACTGTAATTTAATCCAGAATTTTTAACAATGTATGCAAACTATAGGAGTATTTCGTGGTTCTTCCGCAGAGTGACAGATATATGGATTAATTTTTCGCACTAATCGCTTTTTTTTTCCAGCAATTTGATACCCATTAATCTTGGTGACACTCATGTTGCCGGTACTTTTTACAGTAAAATTCATTTTTATCAGAACATGTTAAAAATCTGATATACCATAATTTTTACGGCAATAATTATCGTAAAATCACAGAATCATTCTAATTAAATAAATATTACTTAAAAATTACGGTATAATTTGTACAGATAATGCATCCAAAGTGCCGGTATTTTATACCATAATTTGATCTAAAATTTGTACATTGTATTTGTGTGTATATATTGAATTGTTATACACATGTTCAGATGCGTCTTCTGATCAATACTTTATATAAAAATTTTGATACTTTGCTAATTGATAAAAATATTTGTTTTCAGAATTATTCATTGTCACTCTGCAAGCATCAAGCTTATATTAAATATCATAATTTGTAATTCAATTTTTGTTTATTTTAGCCTCTTTTTCTCCTTTTGTATGACTACCTACAGATTATGATAATTTTTAAACAAGTCGAGTTTCCATAAATGAACTTTTTTTAAACAAAATATACAAAAATTTAAAATTAACATTAAAGTAATATAAATTATAATACTCACACAAACTTTAACTATTACTTCCTAAAATCTAAAACAATTTTGTGCCTAAATAAATATCAACAACGGTATAATATTTTTTCTGAGAAAAAATAAAATTGAATATTTTGTTTCATTTTTTAATAGTAAAATTAAGAATATTTCAAATACAATGATCTATTTTCATACCCATAAAGGCCATCTGCCGGACGTATGCTATGATTTCAGTTTCATAGATAGCATTCCTGCCTTATTATCTAATACATATAATTCTCTTACGTGGCTCCCAAATTTTGGCTGTATTTCTTTTCCGCCGGTGGTAACGTTTGCTCTGTTTTGTTTACGTTACTATTTCTCTTACACGGCGACAAAAAAAAGCCTCATTATAACTCCCCGAATGGCAACTCTAGAAAATCGACCAATGATTGCCGCTAAAAATGTCACATGCCAAATCTAGCTGAGGTGGCTCAACATATAGCGCTTTTAAAAACGGAAACTGAAATAACCAGAGAGCATCAGCTGCGGCAATCTCATACTATTAAGCTAGGCAGAAGTGAGTAGTCTTTGTCGATAGATCTCTATTTTAGTATTTTGTCGAAAGCGCTTTTTTTTACGAATTTATATATTACGAATTTATTTGACGATTTTCGATTTATATCACGAATTATACTGTAGCACATTTCTAATAGGTTTAACGAATTACATGTTATTTATTTGAATTCAAATTAATTTTAATGACTAAAAAGATGTAATTTTTTTTTTAAAAAAAAGTTTTAATATGGATTTGAATGATTGTTTTGAATTCTTAGAATTTTGTGCATTTGCAATGTACCTAAGCTAGTAGCGAGCAAAGCGAGCTTGGTTTGCGAAGCAAACCATATAAGATTGCGTAGCAATTTACTGGGGTTGGCGAGTGTTAGCGAGCATGGGGCGCACCCCACTAGTTAGTAATATTTAAGTAAAAGAGAATCTAGCAATAGACTGAGTCGAAATAGTTTTAAAAAATTTAAATGTCACTGTTGTCGTTCCAATTAAAAGGAAATCTGCTTCGTCAATGGTGTTTTGTTTATCTAACGGTATAATAGATGTTTATACTAATTTATATTTTGCAGACGTATACTGTATAATAATTGTTTTACGTTGCAATTTCTAGTACCCTTAATCAAAATTAATTTACAAAAATTACTTTAAGAACAAAGATAAATTTGCTTATTTAGAATTCTTTGAACTCATTGTCTCACGTATTTGTTCAGCGTCCAACAAATTGTTTATCTATTGTCTGCGACTGTTCAATATCGCATTGTTTAAATCTCTCCTCTAAAATTCCAGAGTAATTTTTAGCTAACTTCTGCAGCAAATTTTCTCCATACCATTCGCATTTAGAAATACATTGACCTTTATACATATTGAAATGTATGAAAGCGTATAATTATTATTATAGAGAACGAACAATATTTGCCTTTTGACAATAAATCTTAATTATCTAACTAGTTAATTATTTTCAAAGGAATTGGCACAGTTTTTGTAACATTTATTAATTTAATCAATACAAAGTTAAAGAAAATATTTGTTTAAATTAATTTGTCAGAAATTAATAAGCGTAAACTCTGCTTAACATAGATGTGAGACTAAAAGAACACATTTTGTAAATTTATGTGAATCAAACAAATAATTGAAATTGATATTTTATTTTAAAAAAAATTTTAATAATAAAATGAGAAAACAATAAAAATTAAATGTTTTTTTTTGTGTATAAACAAATATTTACTCCAGTTCAATTATATTGTTTTCCTTTTTATCCTGCTTTTTTTTAACTATTTTGATTTAGAAATATAAGTAAATTACTAACGGAATTCCACTCTTTGTATAGGGTAGAAAACAAAGTAAACAAGCAATAAATTAGTACAGAACAATAATGAAAAGTCATGCACGAAACTAAAAGACATATACAAACACAATTAATAGCACTAGAATAGTTTCAAATCTTTTTTTTAAAAATTTGATTTGAGGGTATTTGCTGCCTTTTCTGATGGCTTTGCGTTATTAGATTAAGCAGAACACGTTTCTAGTTTCACATTTCTAAATCAAATCATGTAATACCGGCAAAAAGACGACGACGGCTTCCAAAGAACCGGTTTTTCCAACTAGCCTACGACATATTACAAAAAATTTAAGTTTGTTGATGCAAAAAGTTTTACTGAAAATATTCTTTTTGGGTCAAAAGTTACAAGCTGAAAAAAAACACTAAAAAATGTCACCTCTAGATTACGGTCAGTTACCGACAAAAATGTTTCATTCACTGACCGTAAAAATAAATTTATGCCCATAAGATTATCTTGACCATAAGATTATCTTGACCATAATAGTATGCTCGCAAAAGTTAACTTCAGTTCGGGCCTAAACGTTCTTTGAGACTCTAGATTTGTATGTTGAATCAAGGCTAACCGTGGAACGTGGCAAAATAGAGTAGTGCTGCAATCTGTCAAGGAATGAAATTGCTGCGTGTATGTTGTCATCAGTAATGTGGAGAGAGTATGATGTTCTTTAGCTCAAGATGGGTCTGAACCTAGGAACTTAGTGTCCGCCGTCGAATTCTGAAACCACCATAGAAAAGAGTGCACACACCCGATTGGAGCTAAATTTTTATAATAACCGTATAAACTGCGATCAACTCTATTAATTTTGCTGAAGTTCATTTCAGTTATGGGTATTAGGCTTTTTTATTTAATCAAGGGAGCAGACCGTATAAACTTTGAGGGAATTTCTGTAAAGTTAGAAGAGCTGAATAAAAGAAAAGGGCAGCAATGATAACAAGGGGCAGAAAGAGTCTCATAAAAATGCTTCTAATACAGCTAGAACAAAAAATTAATTTTTTAATTATTAAGATCTGTATTTTATTTCGAAATAAAAAAAGCGATCAATGATTTGATACGTGTTTGATTAAAACATTCCCTTAAACGTAGATAACTGAATAAATAGCTCTTGTAAAAATACTAGTAAAGCTGATGCCAAGAGATGAATTCTCATAGCAATGAAATCAGATGCTTTGACTGTTCTTTATTAATCGCTGTTAACAAAATTATGGGGTTTGAACTTTTTTTTTTTTTGAAATTAAAAGCTTCTGCCGTTTTTAATTAATCGCTATTATCTAAAATATTTTATTTGGATTTATTTGGTTTTGAAATCGATTGCCTCACTATTCTCTCTCAGTCGCTATTATCAAAATTATTTGAGTTAGAATTCATTTGGTGTTGGAATCAAATCACAGCTTAAAATTTCTGTTGGTGTTTGTTTTCTAGACTAGTATTAAATGCTATCTTTAAAAATTGCTTTTATCAATTTTTATCGTTCAATATTCTTTTGTAAACATACATTTGAAATGAAACTATGGCATTTCATTTTTCAGGCATTACATAAGAAAAGTACGAACTTCATGAACTTCTGCGTTTCTAAAAATTGTATCCACATTTGTTTTGTTTAAGAAGGTACTTCTACCATTCGTTACATGTCATTTGTGAAAAATCACTTGTATGTATCTTGCCAACTTGTTGAGAAGGAAAGGTTGAGGCCATGTAGGTGTACAAGATCTAATCAGTCACCCCACCAATAGCAAACCCTTTTTTGTCTATGAATCAGAATAACACCTACTGGTAAAGAGATAGCCATTATTCTGCTAGAAAAGCATTTACGTTGACAACTGTTGAAATAAATCTAGGTACTCACTTAGCGTAAGAAACAAAGATAGAAATCTGCGAATGGACCATAAGAGCAGAAATTGTTTTCAATTTTTGATCCTTCAACTTACAAGAGACATATGCATATATAAACTTAGATTCATCTCCATAATTCACTGAAGAAAGTTAAATACATAATGACAGGCTTTCACATCTGGAAGGGGATATTCGCATTAGATATTTGCATCATTGGAATGTGTCTTCAAGCAAGACCGTAATCAAATGGGCGGAGAGGTACAAATCTCCCGGGAAATATATANCAATTTTAACTTTTTTTTAATATTTTTATTTATAAGGTAAGAAAAATATTTTTCAACCTTATAGTTTATTTTATACCATATCTAAGTATTGATTCGCTGTAACACGAGATAAATTTCCTAAAAGATGTTTTAGTCTAAACGATATTAAAACGATAAAAAAATTATTGCATTCTTTTCTGACCTAATACCTTAAAATTGAAGTAAGACGAAATTCCTTAAAATTATTTAGTTCTTAGTTATTTTTTATTACGTTATGTTTCAACTGTTATCATTTTTTTATAAATAATAGCGAAAGAAAATATTTTACTGAGGTAAATTATTTTATTTTATTGAGGTAAGGCGTTTTTCAAACATAATGGAGAAAATTCTATTGGTTGTAAAAATCATATATATATATATATATATATATATATATATAATCATGATTAATCGTCATAATTTTCATTAACGCAATTCCAGATATTTGATTACGAGTAATAATAAATAGCCAGTAATGGTTTAATTTACAATCAAATAATTATGACTATTATCATGATATAGGATTACTAGAGCCCCCTGTTCGCTATCAATCCCCAACCCCCAAAAATTTCTACGCAATTATTTCTTGTTTGTTTTAAATTACTTTATCGTAATTTTATTCGGAATTTTTTAAGCGTTGGTATAAAAAAATTCTCTAGGAAAGTTGAAACTGTTCGCTTATGTGTGTATTAAGAAAAATCCCACCTCCAAACATTTGCCTTGGGATTCTATGAAATTATTATTGAATCTATTAGCAAGCATAAATAAGCGTAATCATTTCTTTAAAATAACACTTAAATTTAAAAGTTTAGTGTTATAATAAATTTGGTGAGTTCGCAACCATCATTTAATATTTTCGATACATTTAATACAATTTTGCCTGCATCATCACATTGTGCATGAAGCTGAACGTTCAGAATCATTTAACGAATCTCTTTAACGGTAACTTACAACAGAATATTAATATAATGTATATGAAAGCATAATACAAATTGTAAAATGGTTAATAAGTTTCGACACCAGTTCAAATAATAAATCTTAAATTGTAGCGTAATGAGGTAATATCATAGAATTACATTTAAATAAAGTACATTTAAATACTTCTTTTTAGTTTCAAACTCTTAATTTAAAAAACAATCGAAATCAAAAACCTAAAAATAGCAGATTAGCATAAAATAAAAAAATATTACAGTAAATATTTTTAAATTTGGGATAGGAAAATATTTTATAGGAAAACAATATCTTAATGACTTTTATTAATCTTATGCCGATGGCAACCGAAAAAATAGGGTAGTCAATGAGGTCTGGTAGTCAATGAGGAACTGGATCCTACCATGTGATTTTAAAGCCAATAAAAAAAAGTCTACAAAATGGTCTAGCTAGAATATCAGACAACTTTCATTTTATTATATATAAGGAGAAACTCATGATTACTAATTAATAAGTTGTGCATTTAAAATCTGTTAAAATTAAGTTCAATATTAGTACATACCATCATATTATTATTATTAGTATACATAAACTAAAATTGCAAGAAATCACGTAACTAAGCATAATATAAAATACAGATGTCCCACGTAATCATAAGCCTCAATTGCAATAAATTGTGATCGAGATTATAAGTAATTAATTATTTCTAATAATTTGTTATCTCGCTGTATTATTTGTTATTTACTGTTGTTAGTTATTAGTTATCTAGCGGCCTGAATTATATATTTCAAAGAATCCAATTTATATTTCTATCCGTATGAAGCAAAATATAGTATTAAAATATTGAACGAGATATTTTTTTTAATTTTCTTTCAGGAATCGTAATAATTTAAAATTCAAAAGAAAAGACCCATAACAGTTTCCCGAAAAATCTAAAAACGCTGAATATTTCAACAAATACACATGGAAAGAAAGCTATTACAAAATAGTGCCACTACCTTGCGATTTGAAAAAATAACAAAACAGATGTTTTTCAAGAAGCAGTTGCGTTATTTTTTTCAGTAGCACCATTATATATTAATGTATATACTTTTTAAAAATCTACTGAATAATATTTAATAATTCTCTTTCTGCTCTCTTACGACTTGAATAGAGCGTATATGTGTTGTAGGTTTTTAAAATAACTAACATTCCTGTAATGTTAAAAATTTCCCGAAAAAAATGGTTAAATAACAATGTATTTAACTGTCATTTTACCATATTAAAAAAAAGCATTCAAATGACTATAAATAAGAGTGTAATCAAACTGTTAACTGGAAGAAAAACCGTTTATTAACTGCTTTCACCTAATACGGTTAAGCAACCAGAATTTTATCACACCAACTAAGTCCACCTTATGAAGCCACTTAATTTCTTGCAATTGCGTACATATTATAACCGAGAGAGCTAATCTATCAGTCTCACAAGACAGACAGAACTAGAGTTCGAATCCCAGTGTTGACACCGCACATGAAGAGTTTCCGTTGTCCTGCACTCTTCAATGCTCATTTCCTAACAAAAAGCCTAGCTCTAATTTTCAATTTAACTTCCTTTTTACGGTTTTGAAACTATGCTTGTTGTAAATGGTTAAAAAAAAACATATTGTTCTGTATTCATGTTCTTATAACCAAGCTAGCTGTAAAAGATTTTGAAACCTTAAGGGTAAAAAATTTTCTTTACCGTAAACTTTGCGGTTAGTTGGATGGACTGACTGCTGCCAGTTATTTTTCCATAATTTTAGAATGAAAATTTTAACAGTGTGCAGGTTACAGTATTCAACATAAAACTATAGTTTATATTATAATGATAAAAATGAAAGAGATAAAATTGAATTTAATATACAATTTAAATATTACACTAACTTGCTACAATCGTGACTATTTCTGATCACTTAATAAATATTGCTTCTAATCATAAATCCTAATTACTCTGATCTAGATTATGATAACTTCTGAATTAGGCTACATATGGCCTCTAATGATTTCTTGTAATCTTAGGTCATGATTATAGGTAATTCAGATTACGTGTAATCATGGTTTGTTTCAATCATAAGTTTTTGTTACTTGTAATTATGATTACTTGTAATCGTGAATTATGTGATAGCTCATAATTGAAATTACTTGCAATCATATTTTGAATTGTCTTTGTGAATTAGGACTATTTTTCGTCAGTAAATTATCATTGCAATTATAATCTACAACATTTGTAATTGGAGAATGTTGCTGCTTAAAATCATGGTTATATCCGTAGTCAAAAATTTCTATTTTTTGTAATCAAGAAAGCAGATTAATCATAATTTGTTATCATTAGAAGAATTCAATTGCATTTGGAATTGCAATAGTTCATTGAAGCTGTAGTAGTCCATTAAAACTGAAATAATCCATTAGAATTTAAATAATCCACGCGAGACTATTTATTGAAGAAAAAAATTTAATCTCTGTTGATGTTCATCCCTATAATTTACGAAATGTTACACAAAAAAAAAACTCTCGTAAAATTACCAAACTGTGTAGTATACATATTTCTGGTTAAAAAAAAACAATTGTGGTTAATAAAATTAAACTAACCAGTTTTTAAACCATTCATTTGGTAATTTTTCCGTTCATATGGTAACGGTTTACCGGAAATTCCGATTTTCAATATTATAGTTCGTATTGCCGCACACTTAGTAAAAAATGCAAAAATGAAAAATGCATTTAACCAAATAAAGGGTTTTTATACCATGCTCTAAGATATCAAAATTTACCACATTTACCTAATTTTATCGCATGTTATAAAACCCATTTTATTGTTGTTTCTTTTACCAAAATTATGATCAAAGCGCTTCGGTAAAAATTACCGTGCTTTTTGTTGCTCCAATCGAGCCAGAAACACGGTACGTTTTACCATATTCTGGTAGTATTGACTATACTTTTCTTCTTAGTGCAGTTCTCATAAATTTTGATATTTCTCGTAATATTTGATTTTTTGACATCTATCTCCGGCATTTAAATATTGAATTATTTTTATGCGCTTATAACTTTTTGACAAGGATGAAATAAACAACAAGGAATAAACACCTTAAATAATTGCATGGTGCAATTTTTTAATGGGCATGACTCAGTTTTCATAACTTCAGATAATAAAGCTTACTCTAAGATAATTTTTTATATTATTAGAACTTTTAAAATCATAAATAGAATGTACTTACCCTAATCTTAAGTTCTTAGAAGTGTGTTTTCGTATTCCAAAGCATCAGCGTATCTTGAAGTCGTCTGCTCTGGTTGTGGTTAATCTCGAAATAGCTTTCCGCGCGGAGACAGCTTTCTTTTTCGCTTGGCTCTCTTCTTTCTCTTTCTTTTTGCATTTTAGAAAACATTCTATTTCTTTTCTATTATTTGTTAACCTTTAGTTAAAAAGGAATAAAATTTGAACTGGAATCCACTGGAAGTAATTTATCATTTTATGAACTAATTTAGTATCGAAAATACGATTTTCGTCTGCATTTTAGAAGTTTAGAATATACAATCAAACCTTGATTTAGTGAACCTTCAAAGGACCGAAATTTCAGTTCACTATAACCGTGAGTTCACTATTTCCGCACTGCAGACAATTTTAACTAATTTTTCCAAACTTTTTCCTTTTATTACACATTATTTAAATAAATGACCAATAAAAGGAAATACAAAAATGATTAAGGAACAATATGTAGTAGCAAAAAAGGAGTTAACTTTTATTTTTTATTATTCTTCGTCTTGCGTTCGAAAGATTTAGGAATGGAAAACTGATATAGAAGAAGCAAACAAGAAAAAAATGCTTATGGCTACATTCCACTCAATAGAGGGTTCTAAAAATCGGTATATGTATTTTATGTAGAATTTTCAAAATTATGAAATTTCTACATAAAATACATATACCGATTTCCACTCAATAGATGGTTCTAAAAATCGGTATATGTATTTTATGTAGAATTTTCAAAATTATGAAATTTCTACATAAAATACATATACCGATTTCCACTCAATAGATGATTCTAAAAATCGGTATATGTATTTTATGTAGAATTTTCAAAATTACCAAAAAATGAAGAAAAAGAATCCGTCGAAGACAGAAAAAGTTCGTAATATCCAATTTCCTCTCTTCTTTCTGTTCACTGTATCCACAAAAAATACTATTGTATGTGCATAGCGAGGTACGGCAATGAACATTTCGCTCACTATATCCGGGAGTTACTATAAACCATGGTCACTATAACAGGATTTATCTGTATTTGATTCTAAATCAATCAATCTGATACAATCTGAATTTCCACATTCTGCGATGATACTCAACATTAACATAGTCGTTCTGATAAATGTCCAGAAAACTTATTACATCCAAATTTATACTATTTTATTTAGTTTTTCATTGACATACTATCTTATTAAAACTGATTGGAAAAAGCATCTGCGTGAACCAGTGAAACTTCTGAATGATCGGTAATGTCTCGGATTCATATAAAGAAATCAGAGTAAGAAATTCCGAGCAAATGTATACCGGTCAATAACTCAAGTATATTCCATATTGAGTTATTATTCCAGTTATTCTGGCCGTTATTAATAGCAATCGGCAATTATAATAATAGCCACGCATTTTGACAAAATTGCATTTTAGTCAGATTGCCCCGTATTCTCGATACTAATATTTTTTCGTTTTTTAAGTTAAGTGCCATTGTCGTATATACACTAAATACTGCAAAATAATCGATATTCACCAAAAATACTCAGTGAATGTCATGTCTACATTCACTAACTTCGTTATTTCACCAATTTCGTTATTCCCAGAAACAACTCAAAGAAATAAATTATATTTCTCCGAAAAAATTCTTAGGTGATAACAAAACTAGACTTATGGAAATGTGCATCGTAAAAGAATTATTTGTAAACTATAAACTATGCTTGTTGTAAATGGTTAA
>NC_092211.1:23818550-23861458 GCF_043381705.1 Parasteatoda tepidariorum | reverse complement strand
TTTTTCACGTAAGTAGCTATGTATATATTAATTCAGGTCATAGCTTTTCATTCTACCTTTCTTTGCTTAACTGAAACTGATTGGTATCAGAATTTCAAAATTGCAAAATATTGTCAGAAAATTTAGAAACTGTACGATATATATTGATATTTATCCAATTCAAATAATATTCACGTTAAATTTATCAAAACTCATTATAATATCATGTACGATTATTATTAATACCAATAATGCTTACGATATTATTATATTCGACATTTAGTTATAGCTAATACTCGCGACGCTGTTCTATTCTATATTCACCGCTGTTGGTATAGGCATATTATAATCGATATTTATCGTAAATGGTTATATTTATGATGTATCGTGAGAATATTACTTGAAATATCCTTTTTGTTGTGTTTAAAACTAGCGTTACACTATGATATACTAATGTATTGCCGGACTCTATTCTTTTTTCTAATATATTTTATAATTTTTTCTATTTCTACGGACGCCATCGCTCACCAACCCACTGAACTTAATATGCAGTTTTTTTCAGGCCACTTTGCTCGCTAATTTCGCCGGTCCAACCCACAAATAAGCGAATTACAGTCTCATACAACTACTACTGAAATAAAAGTCTGATATAACTTCTGATATGGTTCAACACACTTCAAGACTTCGAACAATGCATCGAAGAACATAATTTTTTTTATAAATATAAAATACAACTTCTTTTCTTAATTAGATTTATTGTATAATTTTTATCGAAAACATATCAGTTTAATGTTTTTTTTCGCTTTTAGCTAGTCACAAATAGCATAGATAAAATATGTTATTGGTGTATAAACTCAGCATCTTTTTTTAACATAAGTAGCTTCATTTTTGTGTTGCTGTTGTTGTTTCTTAGGATATTTGGACAAGCCAACCTCGCCAGCCATCGGCATTGCAAATTAAGTCAGGAATAAGCGCTTTTCTTTTGACAAGAGAGCACCACTAGGGTAAAAGTGCAACTTAGCTCAGAACCTATGGATCGATGGCAGCAACATTCATTTGTAAGGTCATTTCCACTACTTACAAATAAATCTGTAGAGGAAGGAAATTTTCCTCAGATCTATGTGCCAATGGTGCCGGTTTTAGGGGAGCACGTATACCGCCTTGATTTGGTGGGTCTTAGAGAATTTGGGGATCGTATCATGGCCATTCTGGACCAAGGTACGATGCTCCAACCACTGGGCTGCCACGGCCCGCTCCATTTGTTCTATCAGTGAGTGCTTAATACCTGATGCATAAAAAAATGAAAGACGGAAAGGAGAAAAACTGATCTCGAAAAGACCCCAAAGAAAAGTAGAAATAGTTACAGTTTAATGTCCAGCAATAAATAATGTTTATAATGCTCAGAAAATGTTATCATCAAATATATAGCTCCAAAAGAGATTTGAGAACTCTATTTGCTCGAAAAGTAGTCGGATTTTTGATTGATGATAAGTTCTATTTGGCAATAAAATGATGATAAGATTTACTTGCAATGATCAAAAGAGTCTTGCATTGTCAAAATTGTCAAATTGTAATCAACCAAAGAACTTCAGTAGATATTTGAGAGCTCTAAATACTCGGAAACTGATCGAAGTTCTGATTGCAATGTTGCAATCTAACAGACATGAAAAATGTGATAAACAGAAACCTTTAATTTTTACAAAAGGAACTAATTAAAATAAATTCTTAGAATAATTTTGACTCGTTCATTTAATGTCCCAGTGCGATATAAATGCATACAATGCAAAAGCTCTTTGTCTAATATGAGTTTGTATAACTTATATGGTAACGCATTTATGGATACAGATACAATATGTCTCATTTAATCAATTTATCATTTCATTTGTATCAAAAGCACGTATCATCCATAGTGTTTTATTCCGCTTCGAATGCTAGTCACTAATAGCGAAGATAAAAGGTGTTATTTGTGGATGAACCCAGAAGCCTTTTTTCACGTAAGTAGCTCCATTTGTTATATCGGTGACGGTTACTTCTCATTTATCAGTACCTGGTTCAAAGAAAACGAAAGACGAGTAAAGAAAAAAAAGTTGCAAACTCAGACCCCAAAAAAAGTCGAAACAGTTCCAGTTTGACGTCGAGTATTTTCTTCGATGACGTCATGCCCACCCACAGAATTGCTGTCCCTCAGGTGGCAACGGAAGGAATATCTTCGTTTGAACTTCAGTGAAATGTAATGGATTGCTGTGTCAAAACAACGGGCTCGTGGGGGGATGAAAAAGGTTTATTTGTGAATGTTAGAAATATCTATTCTCTTTTTAAAACTTTTTGATAAATAATAATTGCGTAATTTTTCATTGCATAACACGTACTTGTGCCAACTGAAATGAATACTCTTCCAAGAAATTATTTTTTTGGTTTTTTTTGGGGGGAGGAGGCGGTATTTTTTAAGTTTAAAGATATTTTTATATAATTTAGTAAAACTCATACATTAATCTTTTAAAGCTGGTTCTTAATTTATTTTTAAAGAAAAATATCATTTAAGTATGAAACCTTTATCCTTTCAAATCGTTATATTTTCCTTTCTTTATTGTTTTGTTGTATAATGTGACTTTTATAAACTTTTGCCCCAACTAAAAAAATACTCTTTTTAAAAAAAAAAATTTTAAAAAAAATAAAAAAATTATTTTCTTTTTTTTTTTTTTTTTTNTTTTTTTTTAATTTGAAGAGAGTAAAAAAAAAATTTTTTTTTTCAAATTAGTTTTTATTATTACTTCTTATTATCTTTTTTCATTAATTACTTCTTATTACTTTTCTTAAATTACTTCTTATTTGCATATTTTGGGAATAATGAAATGGTTTATTTACCTATTTGTAATAGTCAAAAATTTATCATCAATTTTTTTATTAAAGTAAACGTAAATAATTAAAAACGCAAATAATGATGTAAAATATCATTTCATGCGTTAAACTACTTAGAATATGATTTTGTGCGCAATGAAATAGATATTGTCAAAAGAAAAATAATCTTTCTGCAATTATTAAAGTTTTTTAAGTATTTTTAAAAACTAAAAAGTAATACAATATTTTTATTTAATTTTTGCGTAATTTGTAAAAAGAAAAATAATCTTTCTGCAATTATTAAAGTTTTTTAAGTATTTTTAAAAACTAAAAAGTAATACAATATTTTTATTTAATTTTTGCGTAATTTGTAAAAATTAATTTAAGGGAATTTTTTCTTCGCTTTCTAAATCTGGAAAATGTAAATAAATAAAATTTTTAAAGAAGATATAATACTTGAGGAACGTCAATTTCAGTCAGGAATCTGCTTCAACTCCATAGATTTATTTTTTTCCCCTCTAAAGATGATTCATTCATTTGCAATAGCTAACTTGCAATAGATATTTACAATAGAAAGAATGGAAATCGCTCTCTCTATTTAAAAAAAAAAATAAAAAAAGGAATGTCGAAAAATTTATGAAGATTGAAAAACTAATTGATAAGAACATAATTTATTGAAATTTGATTAAAAAGAATTTGATAAAAAAATGAATAAAATTTTTTTTAAAAAATTCATTTAAAATTGGGCAAGATATGAGTGATTGAATTAATGATTTTATACTTCAAATGAGCAACAATTTGTTTTTTATTTATTTATTTCGTCCATACTTTATTTAACTAAATTATAGACCTTACTAGAGGGAAAAAACTCCAATTCTAAAAGTTGCAATTAATCTGGAATGACGGTGAAGAACTCGTGTCGTTAACTAGGGAATCTGCATTCATGTAAATGAAATAAGATTCTAGATAATATTTTGCTTTAAAATATTTCTTAGACCTGTTAATAAAATCGAATTTAATTTTCATATCTGTTAGTAATAGTAATCATCGAGGCGATTATCACATATCTTGCCAATGCTACATTTGCTACATCGAACTAACCAGACGCGCTTTAATATTTCAATTCGGAGAGTACTGCAGATATGTCCACCATCAAGAATTCTACAAATCACCTATTGCTGCACAATGTTAGAACCTTGCAAAAAATTTAGCTCAAATAACACCTACATTCTCTCTGTCCCACTCACGTCGCCTCATCTTGATAGTACGGAATCTGGTTCCATCCATATGAAAGCAGATTTCCTTATCAATGACATATAAGTTCCTCTCTACTCTTCCCTGTCGCTTGTGAATACACCTTGTCCTGATTTGCTACTTTCAGCCACCATCCTTTCCCTTGGCAAACTGCGGTTTTCTGTTTTTGTTTTTCACCATCATTTTATTTTCCATCTATTCATTGTTAACTTAGTGTTTTGTTTTTTCAAATCTGTTTTGTTTTTCTCATTCACATTTAGTAGATCTTGATAAGGAGTACCTTTTTTCGAGTGCTCGAATCATGTCAACTTTTTTACACCTTAATAATTTTCAAACAAATGAAGTTTAACCACAACCATATCTTTTCTTCCGTTTCTTCAGATTATTCATTTCATAAAATTATTCTCATGCTGTCATTTGAAAAGGAAAAAAATCATTCAAAATCTGACAAGTTTAAACAAGTAAATATAGCATCTCATTTAGAGAATCAGATTAGATAAACATCTGGATATTTGACTTGTACGAATTAGCAAGTCAATAATTAAATAAATTAACAAATAATCTTTTATAAGCTATGAAGTAGTTTAACAATGAATTATCTCCTTCGAAATTAGACACTAAGGCATTTTATGGTGTCATCCACAAAAATGCGCTTTCTCTAAATAAACGAAACTTTTTTTTCTATAAATTCTTATTTTATGACCCTCAAAATATGATAGTTGCAATTACGAAAATACAACCCTGATAGAGTAGTCGAAAAAGTAGTAGAAAATTTGAGTCCTTTAAATGGCTATTTTACTTTTTTCATACCTCGTCACATCTCAGTACTTGAGCAAAATTAGGGTATATCCAAAAGGTACAAAGAAAGTTTTACTCAGAGTAGAGGCTTATTGTTAAGTACCCAGGTCAAAGTACCCAGGCGTAGGTCAAAGGAGAAGGATCTTAAACGCAATTAGATAATGGGGTGTTATTTCCGGTGCATATCTTTGAATCCAAAATAAAATCAATAGGATTTAATTAGAAGTATACGAGTATTATGTATAAGAAGTATTTATTCTTATTTATTATTGACTTTTGCTTTTGAATTAACCGAAAACAAGTTTATCGAGCTAATCCTTCCGATATTACACCAGTATTACGTATTAAAAATATCATTTTTGTCTTGTATCTTTTTATTATATGGTGCAGATAGGCCTGGGCAACAAACTATTTACTATCCTTATCTTAGTAAGTGATGAAAAGTTGCAGAACCTCGCTCGTCAGGTTTTGGAGGGATAGATGAGGGATCAAAGAAAGAGAAACTTTTTTAAGTGTATTACTTTTTGCGTTTAGAATTGCCACACTTTTAACTGCTTCGAAAAGACTTTAAGTTCAGAATATTTTAACGAAAAGCAATGAAACGTAGATAAAAATAACTGGAGACATCTCGAAAAAGCTACAGAGCTTGAACCAAAGAAAAGAATTTGGATAAATGAAAGTGACAAGCAGATGCGATTGTCACTTTCAGTTAGTTACCCGACTACTGCAAGGCAGCCCCCAGCCATAAAATTCAATTTATTATTCTGCATTTTATTGTTTACTCTTTAAACTTCTTAATTTTTAATCCCAACAAGGTTGTTGTGATTTCGTGATCTCATTATATATATAGTAAATTATATCTCAGTCAAAATAATAAGTAAATAAAAGAAATTAGAGGTGTTAAATAGGTAAAAAGCAATAATAGTGCTTTTTAAACATAAAACCATTTTAACTTCGAAACTAGTATCTGAAAATTTTAGTTTCATCCACTCGGGTTAGAGCTCATTTAATTCAAGGTTGAAAGGGGAAAAAAAAGAACATATGATCCATAATCTAATTTTTGTCTAGATAGCAATTTTTAAGTTTCTTAAACTTTGATTCTTTCTCTCCTCCAAAAACCCAACACTTCGTAAAACTTACCCGCTAGGCAAAAAAAAAAATTATGTTCTGATTTTTGAAATTTTCAAATTAGGTATCCAATTTTAACCATAGTTCAATAATAGAATTCCATGCTAAACACTATGCGTAATACACAATGTAATTTAAACAATCAAATTATGGATATTGTCCTTTTAAAATACCTAATATCAAATTATATTCTTTTCACCATTGTGGTGAAGTAAGCAAATATTGAAATTGCTTTATTGTGACGGTAATTTTCCCGATTAATAGATTTAAAGCTCTACAAGATGACGAATTTATAATATTGAATTCTCTACAGTAGATGTTCATTCTGTACGACAGTGTACAATGTACAAAACATAAACGAAACACCCTTAACTTTTGATCTAATGATCGGATTTTCATGCACTAGGACTCAATTTTAATAGATCGATGGGGATATCAAATAAGCTAATAAGTTAGTGCAGATAATATTTTAAATTAAAATATCAGACACAAAAACATTTTTTTATTTTAATAAACGTGCTTTTTTATCATCAGATATGGCTTTCTTACCCACAAAATATTGGGGGAAGCAGCAGTCTTTGAAATATTGTTTTTAATCGAATTGAAAAATTTTTGCACTCAATCATAAAACTCTTTTTTATCCAAAAATAATTCAATCAAAAAAAATAATTTTTAATAATTTTTTTTCTTTATTTTTTTTATTTAATAATAGCGTAAAAATTTTTGAATTGTATGGTGTACGAATTTTCATATTATTTAAAAGGACGTAATTTTATAGAGCAAAATGTAAAATTAGAACAAAATCAGTCGAATAGTTCCTGGAAAATCAAATTATTAAAAAAAGTCGTGTGTTTAAAATTCAATTTCTTGGAAGTTATGGATGGTTGGCTGAATGTAAACAATAACAAACTTCTTAAAACCGGAAAAAATTTAGAAAACTTCCGGTGTATCCATCCGCTTATGTTACGTTTACATACAGGCATAATTTCTAGAAAATTTTTGTATTGTGATTTAAGTTTAAATTTACGCGTAATTTTACCATTTATAAGAGGTTTCTTCAATTTATAAATTTTATAAGACAGTGAGCCTTAAATAAAATTAGGGAAAATAATATTGCCATATAAATAAAACGTCAAGTTTCTCACGTTTTACGTGCTATGCTTTAGTTGGCTATATATTTGTGTAAAATATCACCAATTGTTAATTTTTGGGTAGCATTAGAACATACTTGAAGATTTTTGTTCAAATTTATTTTCTGCTGAAATTAAAAGAATCGACAATTACAGTCATTGTTTTTTTAAATCTTAATGCATTCAGAATCCCTCAAAACCAACAGAAAACATTTTATTACTATTCTACTAGTGCTAATCATTTAGTTATTTTTAAGCAAAAAACGCTTACTTTCGTTTCCATCTGAAACGGGAGTCACGTGATTTTTCGCATACTGACGTCACTCGTGTCCATCTGCTGTGCTGTGAAAGACATTAGGTTCTTGCTTTCGCTTAAATTTTCGTAGTTGAATCCAACAATTTTAAGTGGTAAATAATTATGTGAGTGCAAAGATAATTATAATAAATTGTGCCCTAATGAAGCTTAATAAAAATGTGGCCTAAAATAACGTATTTTAGTAATATTTTCTAATAACAATTAGATATAATAATTCATATGGTGCTCATTGAAACATTGTTAATAATAGTTGATGGTTCTGAGTATTAAAGATTCTTTTAGTTCAACAAAAAAGGGGTTAGAATGAGTTATGAATGTCTGATATTACTTTGTAAAATAAAACGTTATAAATACAAAATAAATCTGTTTTTTCATTTTTTTAACCGTGTTAATCTTAGTTTTAAGGTATAATTCCAATTATTTTCATTTTAAATTAAAAAAAATTATGAATAAATTTATTATATTAAATAATTTTAGATTTTAAAAATGTAGAAAAGCTTTAGTTATTGATTTTTTTATTTATTTATTTAGTTTGAATTTAATGCAAGGAATTAGCTCCATCATAGCAGTAGTCTGTAAAAAAATTGTGATATCAGATATTCATTCTTTAAAAAAAATTTAAGTTAAACGAAAAAGAAAGAAATTAATATAATTTATTAACTTTATTTTTATTGCTTTAATATATATTATAAGAGTATTGAAATCAAGCATATGCATTTATTTAATTTCACATCAGAGAAACAGGAATTAAATTTTATAAATACATCTAAAAATAATTTTTCACCATAGAAAAATTCCTGTTTACTCAAAGAATAATAATGGTAAGAAATTATATTAACATTACTGTATATTTAAGTATTTAATAAATAACAAAAAAATTAGATTAGAATTTATTTTCATTTTTTGTTAAGTTTTTTTTTTTATTCCTTAGCTTTACTGAAACAAAAGTGTTTAGCTTTATGATATTCGCTAAAATTATGGGACTAAATTAAATTTCATTAATTAAAATTTTAAGTACGAACACATAGACTGTGATGATGATGACAGGCATATATATTTTAATGGGCTAAATTCCTGAAAGTGTTGATTCGTTTTCGGCAATACTAAAAGCTTAAACTGAGTTTTAATTACATTTTTTTCATTAAAAATATATAATGCATTAATTTTACTATTTTAGAATTTTTCTTTGCAAGCACCGGCAAATAGTTTGTATAAATAAGAAGAAAAATCAACAATAACCATCGATGGTAAATACTACATTGCAGAAAGAGAAATTAAAATTTAAATTTTAGAAGTAAAAATAATTTTCAACTACAGCAAAATTCCTATTTACTCAAAGAATAATATTGAAAATAGATATAAGTATTAATATATATTTAAATATTTAATGCCTAGTAAAAAAAGAAGAAACAAACTGTATTACTGAATATTTACTTAAAAAGAAAATCCTTCAATATACTTTAATATATTCTTCAATATTCCTAAATTACCCAAATATTTTGAACGTAGATTGTAACGATGATGGATAGATATTTTTCAATGAACTTGATTTATAAAAACGCTGATTTTTTTTCTCGCGCGTATCCTTTTTTTTCACGCGTAATAAAATTATCCACCCTCTATCTAAATGTATACTATTTCTAACCAACTTGCGATTGATTTTGATTAACTAATTATGCTGTAATGGAGCATATTACTTTAACTTAAAAATAAGTGCAATGAAATAATATTTTCTATGAACATGAATACCTCTAATTTTAACTGAAAAGAAGTATTGATTTGCAGTGAAGAGCTACATAACGATTTCTTCAGCTATTTAAAAACCTTTCTTCCATTTTGCACACACTCTCAAAGCCGTATAAAAATTTTACTAACAACATACAAAGGATATTTATATACAATATAAATTATTTCAAAACTGAAAGAGCATTGAAAAAGCCTTAGCGGGTGGAGGTGAAACGTTTTCATTCAGCACACGCTACGTCATAACCAGTCAGGGATCGTTTCTTATTGCATCACCTACGGAGACCTTTTGGGGCAATTTAAATGTTTAATAATTAAATAACTACACATCTGGGGGAAAAAACAATCAGATTTTCGGATTTGGGAGAGAATTTCTAATTAATCAAGGTTGAAATTTAAAAAAAAATAAGAAGTACTGGAATTATCCATCAAGCTGAAGTTAAGATGAAGTAAAGAGTTATATTGTAAGTACTACAAGCATATTAATATCGGCTGGCACACGCTTTTTCTATCTTATAATCCTTATAAGCCTATAGGCATAAAAATAAGTCGAAAGTAGTAATTCAGAAGTCATACGACAAATATTATCACCTATTGCTATCTGTGCTTAGTTTTACTCGATCAACCATTCATAAATGATAAATAATTCTTAAAAATTATTTTTACTTGGAATTATCTTTGGATAAACAAAATTTATAATTGTGTGCAATTTTTTTTTTCAATTCACATAAAAAGCTCTCTAGATAAGGCAAAATACTCAAAAAATAAAATTAACATGAAGGGGTCTTAAACCATTGAAACCAAGATTACGTTTAGTCCTTTATTTTCTGGGTAAGGAATCCTCATCTGCCGAAAAAAAGATATGTTTATTCAGAGAAAGTATAGTTTGACTACGGTAAGAACTCCCCTCTCCACAAAGTCGGAGGCTGTCTGCTGCTATGGAAACAAGAGTTACTCATTTTAGTGAGGGTAGCTTCTCTTCACTCTAGGACTAACACAAATGACCGAAGATACAGATACCCTTTCTCTCACCGACCCGAGCCAAAACCTATCCTGAACAATGACCCCACACCCCTACTTGAAATAGTTATACCCCGTTACCATAGTCACCGCCGCGACGGATCCAGACTAATGGCTACTGGTGTTCTTACACTAGACAAACTGTACGTTTTTGTGTCTGATTTCGTAACTTAAAATATCGTCTGCACTAACTAATTAGCATGTGTAAGGTCACCCCATAGAACTATTAAGTTTAAGTCCTAGTACTTGCGGCCTTTAGATCAAAAGTGATTCAGGGAGTTTCGCTTCTGTTTTCGCGCAAGAGCGCAAGCCTCTGGATTGGACCAATTAGATTACATTCGCTGACGCAAATGCGCTACTAAAATATATTGCAATTTCTAATGCTGAATGACGTTTTAAAAACATTTTTCTACAATCAAAAATGCTTTTTATTACTCGAAAATCAATATTTTTATTTCTAGATAATACTAAAAAGAAAAAAGTTTATCACACTTAAAATAAATTTAATAATCGATTAATCGAAATCATAGTATTTAATCTAGAGAAACCAGAACCGGATGTATGCGAAGTGTTGCGGCTGACAGAACAATTTTTTTTATTTTAAAAATGATGTTTACATACATAATTTGTCAATGAAAAGCAGAGTATGACTGGTTATTAAAGAAAATTTTTAGCACACAAGTTACATCGATCTACATGGTAAAAATTATTTACAATTTTTATTTGATAATTAATGTTTAGTTATTTTTCCTGATCTTGTGTTAAGTATGCCTTTATTTTAAAGGAAATTTAACTTTCTATTTGTTATTTCCTTTAATGTCAAAATTAAACTGTATACTGCTTTTTACTTTCTGGTTTGAGTTAATACTGATTACTGTTTTGTACTAAATGTTTCATACTTCAAGAAATACATTTAATACCGCACAAATAACACACTGTTTATTTTTCTCATTTATTACATTATGTATAAAGTTGTTTAAAATTGTGCCTCTATTTCATCATGTAACAGTAAAATATTAATTATGATCAAATATTTTATTGCTTTTTATAGTTGTTGTATGTGTCTGTAGTTTCACTAGTTTTAATGAAGATAAGTATTTTTTGTAGCCTATGGACTGTTATAAATCTGTTAAATAAATAAAGCTATTTGTTTAGTTTTTTAATAAAAAGCACAAAGTTTAGGTTGTACCCTTTCTTAAATAAAGCTTATCCACATTAATAATTATCTTCATAGTGTAACAAGTATGTACAGAAACAGGTACTATATAGTTTTTTGCTTAATCTTTCATTTGATTTAGTAATAATTATCATTGTAATACTCAGTAAACTTCAGTTTAATTAGTTAAATGTTGAGTTTTTATTGTTTAAATAATTAAATAGTTTAAGTCTGGCATCTTAGTTGTAATAGTTTATTTTTAAATTTATTGTAAGCTATGAATTAATACTATCTAAACTTAACTTCTTTTTAATTGTATTTCTGTACCATTATTGATGTGCATAATGCAAGTTTTGACTACAATAGGAAAAGATGGTTGAGAAAATTAATTGTAAAACACTTCCTGTTATAGTGAGAAAGTACACTAAGCTGAAGAAATTAATTGATTTTACTTTTTATGTTCTTTTATATATTGCGTTACAATCAACTAAAGAATAAGTAATAAATAGTTTTGACATAAATATTGAGTTTTTCTCTGAATTCTCTCCAATATAAGCAATGCAATCTCTGTATTAATCAAATTATTTTTGGGCACTGATTTTTTTTTCTTTTATTAATTTATATATGCTAAAAAAATTAATGGATGATAGGTTGAACCAATTTTTTAACATTAAACCAATTGTTTTTTAACTGGAATTTCTGGAAATCAAGGTTTTACAGTGCTTAGTGATTTATTTTTTTTAGGAAACAAATTATACCATTAAATAATTTTTTTTTAAATTTTTTTATCGATTTTAAAGATTAAGTGTTCTTTTTTTTTTAATGTATTAATTTATTCAAACTAAATTTTACGTCATATACAAAGTAACATAGACTACATTTATTAATATTAATTGCTGAAGTTGTAATTGATCTTTTTTTTAACTTAAATTTCAACCTCTCTCTATACATAAAACATACATCTGCTATATGTTTACCATGTTTTCCTCATCAAACTTAGAAGATTAATTTTATTTTCACTTCATCGACATATTCTTTTAGAAAACTATGTAATGACCAATTCATAATCCCCAAAAAAATCTGTTCCATAAAAATATAGGATTGTCCTTTTTTCTCTATTTAATACAATAAAAAAAATACTTATTTGCAAACTCTCTTTTAGTAATATTATTATTACTAAAAGAAAATTATTTATTTATTTTATTTATGTTGAAAGAAATTATGAATAACATTTTATATAGATGGCCATAAGAAGCCTTCTAAGGATTCTTGAAAATGGGAGCTAATTATGAATTGTTCACGTCTGTTGGAGACTGAGTATCTTCCTACTATGGAAGAAGCAGTAGCTGGTAAATATTAAAACTTTTTATTTCAAATTCTTTAATATGTAATGGTAGAAATAGTTTTTTGTATTTTAAATTGTAATGTAAAGATCGAATGATGATGCAAAATTATATTAATAAACTTTGTTATAACTTACATCAATTGTAATTAGGTTTTTTAGTGTTTTAACAATTGGCAAAAATTTTGCATGAAGACCCTTATAGAAATAGATGTTGATTTTAGATAGATGCAGATTTTTGACTGTTAAGAATGGATAAAGCTGTCGCATTGAAAACCTAAACATTATATTTTTATAATCCCATAAACATAAAATTTCTTATTTTATGAAGTTTATTTGATAATTTAAAATATCAAACTGTTATTACTACTTTTTTTTAAATTTATTTTTATCAAAAATTTGAATGTTAAATAAAAAAGTGAGCACAAAACAAAATTTCTCTTTGTTGTTGATTTGCTATTTATCCAAATTTGTATAAAAATTCCTATTTACAAGCACAGTATCTCCACTGAATAACATGGGAGATAACTGATTCTGAGGGATTAGGTGGCCACAAATTGAATTACAGTTGACAGTTAAGGGGTTAAACTAAAAAAATCAATATTTTAAATATATACGTATGAAAATAATGATTAATAATGACTAACAAGTGGGAACAGTTGTGATAATGTATAAGACAGCTGGATTTTAGTTTTATATTTGTTAAATACACAATAAATCTTTTTTAGAAATAGTTGTAATTTGAATAAATTTATAAACTTTGAAATTTATATTCTTTGTTATCTTTTATATTCTTATTTATATTCTTTGATTTTATATTAACCTATCTAAAACATTTAAAAAAAGTTTAAATGTACAATATTTTCTTACAAATCATTATCATATGAATAAAATTTATTTTGTGCGCTTTTTTTTCAGTTTTTTTTTTTAAAAAATAATGTTAAATTGATGATTATTTCATCTATATTTATGTATTTTTTTTAAACTCTGTAAAATTACAATGCACTTTTAATCAGTGATTTGCCATATTGTTAGACCTATTGTGGGAAATATTCAATAATTTATCAACTGTACATTCCAAAAAAATTTCACTTAGCTAAGCTAGAGGTGTTTAATATTTAGTTGTTAAATATCTAATCATGAAGTAAAAAATGAAACATTTACTTAGTCTAAAGCATTTTATTACGTATGGGAAAAAAACCTTATTTTCAAACTATCAATATTTTGACAATAAAGGAAACGAAGGAAATAAAAATATGACCACCGAAGCCGACGTCTTCAGGGGGTACCGGCTGGTTTGTAGGACACTCGTGGGTTCGANAATAATTAATAATGACTAACAAGTGGGAACAGTTGTGATAATGTATAAGACAGCTGGATTTTAGTTTTATATTTGTTAAATACACAATAAATCTTTTTTAGAAATAGTTGTAATTTGAATAAATTTATAAACTTTGAAATTTATATTCTTTGTTATCGTTATTATATTAACTTATCTAAAACACTTAAAAAAAGTTTAATTGTACAATATTTTTTTACAAGTCATTATCATATGAATAAATTTTTTTTTTTTGCCCTTTTTTTTCAGTTTTTTAAAAAAATAATATTGTTAAATTGATGATTATTTCATCGATATTTATGTATTTTTTTTTAAACTCTGTAAAATTACAATACACTTTTAATCAGTGATTTGCCATGTTGTTAGACCTATTGTGGGAAATATTCAATAATTTATCAACTGTACATTCCAAAAAAAATTTCACTTAGCTAAGCTAGAGTTGTTTAATATTTAGTTGTTAAATATCTAATCATGAAGTAAAAAATGAAATATTTACTTAGTCTAAAGCATTTTATTACGTTGCGGAAAAAAACCTTATTTTCAAACTATCAATATTTTGACAAATTATACTCTTAGGCATGAGTTTCACAAAAAATTAGACACTGCATTCAACATTTTATTATGTGATGAACAGGACTAACTAACGACAATTCAGATAAACAATAAAATAAAAGCAATTCAGGCCTGAATTCAAGATTTTTAGAAAAACTCAAGTCAGAAGAACACATTATTTGTGCAACCGTTTTCTATAGCTGACAGTAATTTAGTGTTGCCAGAACCTAGAACTATATATTTTAATGTACTCTTTTTCTCATTTAGCTTTAGGAGAACTGAGTATAGGATTAGTGATATTAGGAGGGATTGTCACGACTGGAATGTATTGTATATACATTGAAGAACTTGTATTTCTATATCGTCACTGGCCAGTCAAGTTCTTTCTCTTAAAACTTGGATGTCTCAGCATATTTCCTGTAAGTAATAATTTTTTTTTTAAAATTTTTTTTGTAGTTAGGCTTGTAAGGCTGATTGTTTCTGCAGTGATGTGATTACTGCTTCTCATTGTTCTAAAACACATTAATGTATGAAATTTCTCAAAAGCAGTGCCAATTTAATTTCAATTATTTCAAGCTGTAATAGAAAATTAATATTATTAATAATAAAATTAGATATTATAAAATAAGATAATTATTAATTTAATATAGTGCACAGCCATTTTTTGGAAACGTCTGTTGAAAAAAGGATTTTAACTTTTGGCTACAAAGCGTAAAGTGTTAGAAATAGTGATTGCAAAACAATCATAGTTCTTACAAATCTAATAATGTTAACATTATATTTGAAGTAGGATCTTTTTCATGCACTTTCTTACAGAACATATGTCCTAGCCACTATGAAAATTGTATGATAATATTTGTTTCATTATGTTAATTTTTTTTATATTTATCTAATTTGAATTTCTCTATTTTGCAAAATATTCATAATTAAAAATGGTTTGGTTATGGTTTAACTGGAAATTATTTTTGATGACACTCACAGTGAATTGGTAATTAACATAAGTCTTTCTTGCAAAAAAAATTTTGATATAGTTCTGCTCATGGCCATCGCTCTTTGGGGATTCCCAATCAATTCAGTTTTTATTTATCATTTGATAATTACTAAATAATTCATTAGTATGACAAGAATAATGCAAATTTGAAGGAAAATCAAAGTATTACTTATAACAGAAGACAGGATACAAGGAAACATACTATCAAAGTTCATTAAAATATGTTGTAAAATTGCAATTTAATTACATATTCTTAATATTTATGTATTAATTTAACAACTAATTCTCTTCATACTGATAAATTTGTTTATAATCTGTTTATTTCACAATTATTATTCTAATTGATTATACTTCTCTAATTGACATAAATATTCTATTTTAACTTACTTGTTTCTCACTTTAGCATTTCAGCTATTAACTGCAGGTCTCTGTGTTTTAATGTTTCTATAATTTTTAAACTTGGTTTTATGTTTATAGAAATAGTTTTCTATAAGTAGATAAAACTTTTACTTTTGGTTAGAAATATTTTATTGTATACTTTTTTATTATATCTATATTACAAGTAAGATATTTGAGTCATTTATAAAATGTTATCAATAAGTGATGTTTATGAATTAAGTTGCAGCTGGAGAAGCTGTTAAGAGGTGAATTTATTTGTAATGACTGAAGACTCTTTTTTTTCTTTTCTTGAAAACCATCATATTTTTCAAAATATTTTTTAATTTACATGTTATTGTGGAAAGAGGTATTATGAATTAGCATATTCAAGATAACCCCCTCTAACCATTAAAATTGCAACATCATAATCTGATCATTTGAACAAAAATTAAGGTGCCCTGTTTGTTTATTTTGCAAACTACATGTATATTGGAAATTCTATGTATGATGGAGACATATAAAAAACCTTTTTTTAAAAAAAAATATCTTCATGCAGTCTAAAAAAACTTTAAAAACTCATGTCAACATCAAGATTTTTTATTTATTTATTTATTTTGGTCTTGTAAATCAGTGTTCCCCAAGCCCCGGTCCACGGACCGGTACCGGTCCGTGGATCAAATGATACCGGGCCGCCCATTTCATTGAAAATAAATATAAGATCCTAGGTTTATACCCCAAATTAAAAATATATGTGTTCCATTAAAATTTTATTTATTTAAAAAAAGGGGCCCCGAAGGTAGTGACATAAATTTTTTAATGTTTTAAAAAGTAAAAAGAAAAACACCGAATTAGTATTCACCGAATTCTTTCAATGAGTTTTAATAAAAAAAAACAATCCTCATAACTGTAAATATCATAAATAAAACCAGAAAGCGAGGCGCGAAATTTACATGGGAACTAGTGAAGAACAGTAACAGCAACCAAAACAAAGCAACGGAATAAACTGGACATAAGCAACACATTTCGTGTGTCATTGTCTCCGATTACCCCCAAATGGAACCGTTTCATTGCAGAAAACAAGCTCAGGGTTCTCATAGTTTTAACATTCTTGTAAGTTAAAATGTTAAATCACTTTATATTTATTTTTTTATGTAACTGTATTTTATTTTGAAGGCATGTTTAAATACAATTAAATTAAAATAAATAAATCAAAATAATTTAAAATATGAACAATCAACTCCTCCCCCCAGCGGGCCGCAGTAAAATTATCAAACGTTGACAGGTCCGCGGTTGTAAAAAGGTTGGGGAACACCGTTGTAAATTATGTGAATGAGCACTATGATTTGAACACTAAGTATTTCATTTTCTGAATTTAAATGGATGTGGGAAATGAGCATTCTTTTATTTCAATTTTGACTTATGAAACAATTTTATCTTTATTTGCGAAAGTAATTGTAATAATCTTAAAAAAAATTGAGATATATTTCTTTTGAAAAATGTGGATTTCTTCCTATTTATGTTGGCTGAACTTAATTTTTTCTTTCTTACATTATGATTTTTCTTCTTTTAAAAAAATTTAAATAATGGTAATGTATTGTTACAAAGTTTCAAAAATAGTTTTTTACGAAAAATTTGTACATGAAATTTGACATTTAGGATACAAAAATTTCATTAAATTATTGAGGAAAAAAAAAGTATTGTATCAAATTTTGAGCTTTAGAAAAATATTTGAAGTTGAAGCTGATTCTTTAGCCATTATCTTAAAATTGCATCAAGTAATTTCTAAATTGATTAGCAGAAGTTTGACTGTAGTTCTTAATTTCATTTAGTGTAAGAAAAATTTTAAAAGTTTTCAGAAATCTTTTATGGTCAATTTACTATGCATTGATAATTTTGAATTTTCTAGATTGTGGGCTCCTGCTTCTTCCTAAATCTTTTGGTACCTCGTGCAACTGAGTACACAACAAACACAGTTATCTTGTAAGTTTTTAATACCTTCTTATTTATTTATTTTTATTTGCATCATTAAAAAATATCGTAAGATTTTGATGCTATTGAATTTGTGTAAGTGTAAGTTTGACAAATTTCTTCGGATCTTTTGGTTTGCTATGTAAAATAATCTGCCTTAATTTGTGATATGTGTGGATAAATTGAATGTATAAAATTTAAGCATAGTTCTACCACATTAGAGCATATAAAAGTTCTTTTGAAATTTTCTTTCCGATAATTTTATTTTGAATTTACTTTTTGTTCCACTCTTTATTTGGTGATTTATTTTTGTTTGCATATTATTATTTGAAATCATAAATAATGAAAAAATATTGTAATAATGCTTAAAATTTTTAATTTTAGGATTATATAGTACTTAAGGTTATTAAAGAAACATCAGAGTCAAAGTTCACTAATAAATATCTTTTTGAGTCTTTTGTGCACTTACTCTCATAATAATAATTAACTTCATTTTAAGCTCAAAAACCCAACTTTTATTTTCAAAGAGCTTTTGAAATTATTTTTAATATATTGTTTTTTGATGGAACATTTGTGCTACTTCACTTAACCTGCATTTCTGCTAATCAGTAATTTCTTCTTTTTTTACTTATTAATGCATAGTATATACTACTGTAATTTAGGCGTTTATGATTTAAAACATTAAAGTTTGGTATGCGAGGTGCATCTAATGGGGCTCCCTATCCAGTGTTTTTTTTCTTTTTTCTTTTATTACTTGAGCTTGAAAAGCATGATCAGTGATAATTTAAAGAATTAACAATGCAGGTGAAAAACAGTTTGCATGAATGTAATAAAAGCGCACCAGATGCTTTCCCTTTCAACCAAAAGAATTTGTTGCCAAGTTCCCTTATCGCAATCTCCCCCGAATAGTTTCTTACAAGGATCGACTGAATTACAATTCTCCCTCCCTCTGTATATTTCTGTGTTATTTTACTTCTGAAGTTTGTAAAGTTGGCAAAATCTACTTTGAAAAAAAGTGAAAAATAGTTAATTTTTGGAAAAAAAAAACTTTGTAATTTAGATGAATTTAGATGTCTGAACTTTTTACTAAATTTAATGCAAGCTTTAGGTTTCACACTCTAAGTCTAATTTTTTAAAGTAATTTTCTCTATGTTTACGTCACACGTTTGAGATATTAATTTGATTTTAAGGTGTCTGCCCGCTCCATTAGTGCTGTTTTTCTGGGTGGTTATTGGTTATGCATCGAAAGAAAGGAATTTATTAGAGCGTCTAGAAGACAAATTGATACCACTTCGAGGTCCACCCTGTTGTTGGTTTTGTTGGTGCTGTCCTAAAATGCCATTTTCAAAGTAAGTTTTACAATTGATTCATGGATTTAATTATGCAAAGTGTTTAAATTTTATTTCATTTTCCATTATTTATTCATATTTTTTATTTTGGATTAGAATCATTTAACTGTGTAACTTCATTTGCATATTTTCTTTTTTTAAAAAAGAAAAAGGTCTATAATTGTATTAATTGTGAAATAAAACCGTTAAAATGCTTCCCCAAATCGTTAAGTACCAAAAAAAGTTAAACTTTTCTCCGTATTTTTCTCCCTTTCTTTATTATTTTGTTTTTCTTCCTCCCCTTTCAGTGTTAATTTTCTGTTTTTCAATTTGGATTTTAATATTCCTCCAAAATCTTAAACTCCAAAGTTTAAATATTTCTGAGTATAGTTAAAAATATGCTAATATTATATATGATTTCTAAACATATTTTTTTAAGGCTTTTATATGGTAATAACAGGGTGCGTAGCGTTTTTAAAAATTGCTTAAAGGTGCTTATTTTCGTTTTTGTTTTTAAAAGCCCTTAAAGGTGCTTTTTTCATTGGGTGTTTTTAAAAAGTCTTAATTTTCCCTTTTTCAAAATCAGATTTTTTCTTTACCATGTTGATTTTTGCTACGAATTATACAAAAAGACACACTTCACATTGTTCTATTCAACGTTTTCACAATTAATTCAACTCCAATCTATTTCGGCGTATTGTCAGTCTGTAGTGTATGAAAACACCATTCGTTTTACATGATTCAAAATTTCGTGATTTTTGACAATTGTCAAAAGCAATGCCAAACGTTTTTTTTTTTTTTTTTTTTGACATGACTGTGAAAACAAGATAAAGCAGTCAATTGTCAAAAACTTTCCAACCCTGCTTAATTATGATATTTTTTTAAAGTGCTTAAAAATATTTTTTGAGGGCTTGAAAGGTGCTTATTTTTTGTTGAATAATTTGGCTACGCACCCTGAATAATATTTACCTTAGCAACATTAAAATAAAATGATCTAGTGCTTTTTGCCTGTTGTGTTAGACTCTTTATGCCAATTGTACTACAAATTTGCTGATCGAATTAAAGTGCTAGTTGTGATAATTGACCAACATGAGTAACTACAGTTAGCTAAAATAACATTCAAAACAAAACATCTTTCCCTCTCAAAAAGTTTAAATTTAGATTTATGTTAACCAGATTTCAAATCTCTTGTACTTTGTTTAAATTATTGGGAAATACAATCTAAATATTTTTAAATACTTTATTTCAAATTTAATAATACAATTTAGTTTATATCAATAATATATTAAGCAAGGGACCCATAATAAAAGTTAAGAATTTTGAATTTTACAGCTCTGCTAAAAATAATCATTACAAGCTTTTTAAATTTATCATGTTTTTTAATTTTATGGTTGTGATTTCTTTAGTTTTCCTATGCAGAATATTTATAAATATGGATACCACTGCCTTCCAGAGATTAGCTTAAGTTATGGGGTATCATCTACTTAATAAAAACTAAAGCATGTGCATTTAACCCTTGGAGTCCTAAAAATGTTGAGCCCTGAGTAAAAGATCTGCTTGTTTCACCTTGTTGAAAGGTTTAAGTTACTATGTTGCTGGCCGAGTGCAAGTACATGTGATTAAAATAAAAGACTACATACAAGATTCACTTCTTGTAAAGAACTAGCATTTTATTTAAATTTCAAAGGGATCAATAGAAAGGTGAATGTTTAACATTCATATTACTTATATACAATGAAAATTATAATTTTTAGAACGAAAACAATTATAGGCAAATCAAAATAGAGAGTGATTAATTACCATTTCTTTGATGACCATCGTACACCATATACTTTAAGTTCTTTCCCTTTCAAATTAAGCACGCTTTTTATGTTTTAATTTTTTTTGTTTAAACATAACTCCTTAAATTTCATCTCTCTACTTCTAAATAAACTTCATCCTCTCAATTCTGTCTCTACTGTTCCGCAATCCTTTTTTCACTAAGCTTCAAAAACTTATCCCTTGAAAGTTAAAATCCTATAATTTTAGGTTAAGAATAAAGGCATAATCAAAACTAAAATATTTTATCACATCCTGAATTTAAAGGGGAACACTAATGGTCCACCCTTACATTTAGACTCAGCTGGTCAAAAGTGATCTGAAACTCCTTAATTGGGACTTTTTATATTCTGAGAAAATGGATAGGAATCATAAAAAGGGGTCGATAAATGGTTCCCCCAATCCTAAATACCAAAAATAGCATAAGACCAGAAATATTTTAACTTCAACACTCTATCTTAGTTATAAGATAATTCAATTAAATAAATAGTTAAATTATATAAGTTTAAGGAGCATTTAAAGTTTACGATACAATTAAAGATATCATAACAAAGTTTAAAGCAAGCGTTAGCTTAAATATTCAGTACAACATTATCTTTCTGTCTCATTTTAAATTTAATATATTATATACATATACTAATTATAATTTAGCATATAATTTTATATAAAATAATTTATAACTGGAATTTAAAATTTGTGAAAATAATTTGAATTGAGATGTTTGTAACTAGATTAAAAAATTTATTTTAATCAAAGAGCTATGTTTATTTATCCTAATGAATTTATTTTAATCAAAGAGATGTGTTTATTTTTCTTTCTTTTTCTAGGCAGCGGTTCAAAGTAGTTAAAGTCTGTATATACCAATTTTTTTTAACGCCAGTTATTCTGTATGTTATTGCAACAGTCTGTTCAAAATATGGAGTCTTTAAAGAATTAAAAGTAAGTATTTTTATTTAATCCTAGCAACAACTTATCTTCATTAAGTCACAAAATGTATCTCATTTTTGTTTATCACACTTTTATTGAGATTCCATCTTTTTCTTGAATGAGAAAGAAAGTTCTGTTTTGTCAAGAAATTTTGACAAGAAGGAAGAATTTCCTTTTTGCGTTCTTGTTTTTTTACTTTAATTGATTATTGTAATATTTGCATGTGTTTCTTATATAAATGTTCATTCTGCTTCAAAGAATTTAATATTTAACCCTTTCGCACCTAATGGGACACGTATGTCCCAAGCAAATTTCAAAAAAATCTTTTGGGACAGAAACACTTCTCTGTCTAATGAAAGACTTTCCCACCAGTTCTGACAATATTTTTGAAGGTATTTCACAGAAAATAGATGGCACTACCATACATAATGGTGCCTTACTCATAGTTTATGCTACCAAAATAGTTCTGTTGTAAAAAAAAAAATATATATATATTTTTTCCTTGACTCAAGAATGCATTCGAAGAGTTTGGTTGTAATAAAAAGATTTCGAGAATGACAATTGTCGTAATTTTCACTTTTGTTATTTTCACAATGCATGAAAGTGTCTTATGCCTACATATATATTATGGGGTTTTTGCTCAAAACATTGTTAAAAATGCTCTCTTGAAAAATTTAGAAATGTGGTTTATCATTAAATTGCCTTAAGCCTATTATTTCAATAGAGGTGTCTAAGCTGGCATCACTTCACTTACCTGTCCTGTTGAAATCCATCAGTTATCACGCAATTACTAGTACAACCAATAGGAACTCATTTCTATTGGGAGACTCATAGGAATCATCCAATAGAAATAGTGCAAACCAAAATTAATTGATTGATAATGGAACACTGATCTAGTTCTGTCTCTGACTTGAACATCTATGTTGGAGAACTGGATAAAGGGACACACCAAGTGACACATTAAAAAGGCTCAACTTATTATATGCAACTTTGCATTAGATTAAAACATTTTTTTCCCTGTTTACTTCTAATAAAACAGTTTAACAACTTTGAACTTAATTTATAACTTACAAAACTCTAAGCTAACTTAGTCAACTGATAGAAAAATATGCAAGTTGGGAAGAAGTTGGAAGTGCAATGAATGTTTCATTTAATTCATATTTATAGCTAATTGAAATTTTAAAACTGAATTCCTAAACAAATTTACTTAGTGTCAATTTTTATTCAAAATATTTTACCCTATCTGTTGTATTTAGATTATAAATTTTGTTACATAAGAAATTCAGGTTGAAATTGAAACCATTTCTAGATTTGGTCATGCTATATCTCTGACATAACATTTCAAAGACTATGTGATTCATGTAAAACTATATGGAGCTAACATATACAATTAAAAATATTATTACAAATTTCAAATATATACTAAAAATAAATTTTCCCACTATTACTAAGAAATCACATCAAAAAAACATTTAACTAGTTTTTATTTGGAACCAAAAATTAAATAAGAGTTTACGAAGCAAGTTTGCAAATAAAGTTGCTATGGTCACAATGGAAATGGTTAGATTTAAAGTTTATCCTGATTGAATCAAGAACTAAATCTGTGATCACAAAATAAAACCTTTTGGAATCTTTTAAATAAGTAACATTTCATTTTGATTTATAATTCTCTTTATTGTCAAGAAACAAAAATGATTGCAAAACAATTCTCTTCTCACTCCCTTAAACTCTCCAATCCCCCTGAAATAGGAGTTCCCCCACTCAATATAGTCAATAATATGAATGTGAAAGTATTTGCCAAATAGAAAAGAAGATTTGGCCAGCCCACCATTTAAACACATCTGCAAAAGCAAAGATATAAAATATTTTTTATTGAACACTCTCTCTGAATCGTAGCAGTAAAAATAAGGAAATGTAACTAAAATTTAGTAATATTATACCCTCTCCTTTGAAAAGTAAAATGTAAACACAAAGGGAAGTCTTTTTCTCTTCTTAGAAGTGTTTGTAATAAAATAAAATTCATAACGTTCATACCATAAGATTTTGAAATGATGAATTGAAGGATTATCCAATAAATTACTTAAATACAAAATGTTAAGCAGTATATTCATTCTGTTTTTGTCGCAAGATTATTGAAACTCTCCTTTAAAATTATTTGATTAAATAAGTCTTGAACATGGTTCTAAGTTCCAATTAAAGATTGGAATGAGGAAATTTTAACTAATTGATACTGGTTACTTTTTAATGCAGCAATGCGATAACATTTTTCTATATATTGTTAAACTATTGAGATTTGTTCAGTGTTCATTTATACTGGAAACCGTTAAAATTTTGTTTGAAAGAAAGTAAGCATGAAATTAAAAATGATATATTCTACTATTTTACCATAAAATTTTCCTTTATTAGACTCAAATTGAATTTAGTTTATTGTTTGCCCCTTTTAAAAGTTGTCTGATATATGCATAGTGTACCAAAAATTGTTTTGATTTTTTTGAAGAATGTTATATGATTTTTCTTTTGACTTCACTACAAGGCCTGTATTAATTTAAGTTGTAAGAGTTTAGTAATAGTTATTGATTTAGTGCTATTTTAACTTGCTTTTTTTAATTTTTTATGTGCACTTGTCTGTTTTCATTTATTCTTTTAGTATATTCATATATTCTTTTAGTATACACCTATTCATGTATTTATTTTGTGCATATTTTATTTTATTATATTTTTCTATCAATATGTTTTTTAACCCTTGGTAGTCACGAAAGGATTGTTCCAAAGGCTTCTTCTTTCCTCTTCTGATAAAATTAACTTTAACCATTATAGATATATTTTTGGTGCATTTTCTAGTTTATAAGCATCAGTATGTTTATAAGCATCAGTATTCTCTAAATTCTAAAAGCTTGATCCTGATGGGAGTACTTAATAAACCCTATGAGATGCAATTTTTTAAATTTTTTTTAATTATTTTTTTTACTTAAGAAGCATAAACGTAGTATAAAGATGTCTTTAACAATAGCAGAATTTTTGTTTCATGAACATTTTATAAGAATGTGTTTAACTTGGTAAATGTGTACATGCAACTATACATGTTGGAAATTATTGTTTGCATATCAAGGGTGTTTTAAAAACTCACTCAAGACTTGAATGTTACACCACTTGCGTGATAAAATATTGCCAGCAAAAAAAAAAAGTCTTGACAGTCTGATTTATTAAAAATAAAACACTACACTAAAGGACAATGCATTCTTATTGTTGAGCAAGTTTTGAGAAATATTGAATATATTAATTTAATTTCATACTTTCATGATCATAATTGACGTCCAAGATCACAGGATTAAACACCAGCAAATCTTTTTTTTTTAGATGTCCAAATTAATACTAACAAGCCCACAACAGCTCTTGTTTTGAAGGAAAAAATTGAGTACATATTCATGAAAATTCAGACTTATTTATGCAAAACAGTCATTGAAAATTCAGGCAAATGACACATTTTTATATTTCAAAGGACTCAATAAGCATGTGTGCCAGCTAATGCTTTTTACCCACCACTATACTGTTCTATACATACTCTATTCGGTATAACTTATGAGCCAATAAAAAAAAATTACAATCTTTAATAAGAATGTGCATTTTAAAATCATAACTACTACTTTGTGAATTTTAAGACACCCTATGCATGCATGTATTCAGCAAAATTTAATCAAATTTAAAAATTTTTAAGTTTCAATATAAAGTTCTATTTATTCCACTATCTCAAATATTACACTTTAAAATAACACTAGTCATTCTAAATTATGTTTTTCTAATTTCAGTTTGTGCCAGATAATGCAGCGCCATATCTCATGGGTCTGAACTTTGTGTCATTTTTTATTGGAACGTACGGATTGGTGATTTTCATGAAGACCACTTCTAAGCTTCTCTCTGGTTTTCACATTCACGGCAAGTTTGTCTCCTTACAGATGCAGTTCATTCTAGTACGCTTCCATTTTTTCTCTTTCGACACTCTAGGCAGGCTGGGATACTTTCCTTGTCACCCACCGGTTTCATCTTTAATGACTGCTCTGTGTAAGTTGCATTTTTTATCAAAGTTGTTTATTGCTTCTGTTCATTATCAAAAGTTGTTCATTGTTTTTGTTCCTTATCAAAAGTTGTTTATTGTGTTATGTATGGCATTATACTATCATATGGTGAGACAAATTCACACGTGTCATTTAGATTAACAGAGTACTGCTGTAAAATTTAGAAATTAACAAAGATAAAATTAATAAAAATACTATTGTGAGACAGATTCTCACATTTTGTTTAGATTAACAGAGTATTGCTGTAAAGTTTAGAAATTAACAAAGATAAAATTAATTAAAATACTACTTTGAGACAAATTCTCATGTTTCATTTAGATTAACAGGGTACTGGCGTAAAATTTGGAAATTAGTAATGATAAAATTAATCAAAATAAAACAGTGAGACAAATTTACATACTTCCTTTAGATTACCAGGACACTGCTGTAAAATGAAACTAGCAAGACTAATATTAATCAAAATATAACATTGAAATAAATTCTCATGCTTCATTTAGATTAACAAGATACTACTGGAAAATGTAAAAATCAGTGAAGATAAAATTGACCAAAATACTTCTGTCTGAAACAAGCTCTTCTACATTTAATAATATCTTTTTTGTATAAAAGGCCTTTTGCAATAACAACTAAATAAATTTTTTAAGACTAATTTAGCTATTTTTTTCAAAATTATAATTAATTAGTTTTGATATTTGAAAAAATTTTAATAACTTAAATTCTAGTCTCATTTCCTACAAGTTTTAGGTAAGTCAAAATACTTCAGTTTAAAGCTGACTATTCTTTCTTGAAAACTTTTTTTCTTTGTGCATAAATTTTTGTGAAATAAAACTGTATTTATTTTATAAGGTAATTTAGCTTTTGTTACAGTTATTATTAAAGAATTTTTTAACTTAAATTATTGCTCCCAGTCTCTGCAAGACAGATCAGAATTGATGTTTGTAAATCGGTGCATTTTACTTTTATAAATTGGTATAGATAAGTCAAAATACTTGTGAAGCAAACTATTATTTTTTAAATGATATTTTTCTATGTATAAAATATTTTGTACTATAAAAAAATAAATATAAAATTTAATGTAGCTGCAATATTATATAACAATTAGTGATAAATTCTGATAATGGAATTTTTTCATAATTTAAATTAGTGTCCACAACTTTTGTGAGTTTTAAATACCAAAGTTTAACTACATTTTGTATTTACTTTTGCTGCATTTTGCATTTAAAAATTAACATAGATTAAACTAAATACTATATTAAAAGCAAACTATTCTCGTTTTAACTATGTATTTTTATGTATAAAATGTTTATACAATAAAACTATATATATTTTATAAATAATATGGCTCTTTTTATTATTATTTTTAATGAATTTTTAGCTTAGAGTATTGCTCCACCCCTCTACAAGTTTATCAAAATTGGACTGTAATTTGCTGGTTTTTGAAAGTTATTATAGAGCAGTTGGTAAATGCATTTTGCATTTAAAAATTATCATTGATAGAACAAAATATTTCAGTATAAGACAAACTATTGTTTTTGTAAATGTTTTTATGCATAGAATATTTTGTGAAATAAAGCTACATCAATTTTGATTGTTCCAATGAAATATTAATGTTTTAATATAATTATTATTACATGTAATTTATCATGATAGCCAAAAATTTTTTCGCCCTCCTTTCAAATTTAGATATTAAGCTATTCCTTAATTTGTATTTAATTTCATATTTGTTTGTTTTTTTCAACAAAAGTCTGTTTTCTAATTTTTTTTAATCATGTGTTAGAATAAAAATCTATAGAGACATGACACTTTTCATTAAAACGTTATTCACTACTAACTAATTTGTTTAATATAATTTTATTTTAGATATTAGAAGTGCCTTGCTTCTGGGAGAAGGCTTCATTCTGTCAGTGGTTGGTAGATTTTTCTTTCTACATGCTCCTCCACCACATTTCTTAACCGTCGACTCAACGCACCCCATTAATTCCAATACATGAAACATGTATAAACTTAAAAATGAAATAATTTGTACATACATTTGCATTACGTACATAAACAAATTAGTGGTTTTATTTATCTGCAAGGTATAAGAAATTGTTATGATAGTTTTTATTTTTAACTATTACATTAATATGTTAATTATGTTATATTAATTTTTTTCACCCTTTATTTTTTTACTTAGGATATTTGGTTGTGAATGCATGTTTTTATACTTACTTAGTTTTTATTTTTTAGCATATATATTCCCTTAGTTTGAAGTTGACTTCTAAAGAAAGTTTTTATCAAGATATTAGCTTATTTTTACCAGTATATGCTTATACTAGTATTATTATTAAAGTATTAGCATTAGTATTAAGAGCCTCTTAAAAGTACTTTTTATAATTATGTTTTAAGATTAACTTTTTTTCATAATTTCCTCTGTGATTTATGATTATACGTTTATCAGTATTATTTTTAATTATAAACCATTAAATTAAATGATATCTGCATCATGCTGATGAAGTATTAAAACTTTTTTAAATACTTTAATTGTAACGAATTAAGATATTTTCTATGTTTTATCTATTGGTAGTTTCTTAAATATTATTTACTAAATAATTAATTTTTATTTTATCAATTATCTTGAATTTTTATATTGTTAATTTAAATAAATCCTGTTATTATCAATACTTATAAGGATATTTACAAATTTTATTCTGTAACTTTTTTATTATAAATTATATTGTTTTGTCAATATTTTGATTATATTAAAATTTTAAACTGTAAATTTTTAAAACATAAATTACATTAAATTTTGTTACGCAGATATTTAAGATTTTTATTTAAACTTTTAATACTCATTATTTATAACTGTGATTTTTTTTCATGACATTCCATAATGTGATTTAGTTAATATTATATCAAATTCTGTTATATGTCAAAAGAAGTCTGTACCTTGCAGTATTTTATACACCTCAATATGTACAATATTATAGGCAAAAAAAATTTTGCTGTCAGTTAGTTTTTTACATTTTTTGTTTTGTTTCATGAGCTATAGTTTTAGTAATGATTTTTAAGAAATTTATAAAAATCATTGAAAGCTCTTAGGTGATATATGCTTGTTGTTGTGAGTATAAAAAATCTTTACAAACTATCAGTAATTTTTTTTTAAGTTTTAAAAGCTGTTATATGTTTTACTGCATTTGCTCATTTCAATATTTTTGCATTTCTTTTCAATTATCACTTTTTGCCAAATCCTCTTTTGATAACTGCATATAAAGACAAATTTATAAGAGCTCAATGAATAAAAAAATAATCAATTCATTTTGACAACTGGTTTAGATTAATAGAAAGTGGACTTCAGAATTTTTACAATTTGGTGATTGGTCAGTTCAATGATATATGCAATAATAGCGTGGCTTTTAGAAATAGTATAAAAAATCATCTTAAAACTTTTGTTAATTTTTATATTCACCAAATAGTAGTCATTTGAAGTCCAATAACAACCATGCTGTGTTCATTTCATTATTATGTTGTCATACATTACTGTTATTTATTGTATATTATGTAAATATTTGCTTAGATTTACAATAGAGGATTTATGCTATATAGACCAAAAAAAGAAACAGAATAACAGCTGTCTTAACAGTGTAGCACTGTAAAATTATTGTACTTGCTTTTTTTCATAGCTTTTTTATTAATTAATAATAGCGCCTGTTTTTATACCTCAATAATCCTTTGCACCATTAATAAGTATGCAAATTAGACTTAGACACATAATCATAATTATCAACTATGCATTGAGTCATGTGTTTCACTACATTGAAAACATTATTTAGAGTGAAGGCTTGGTAGAATTCTCGATCAAATAAACACATAATACCTCAAAATGGTATGACATAAGAACTCTGTGTTTTGTCTTCAAAATACAGTCTTCTTTGTATTAGTGCTAAATCATATTCTTAGCCTTATTAATTTATTTGTTATATTTATAAAGTACTTTTTAATGATAGAAGCCAAGCTTTAAATAGAAGCATTGTGTCTAGAAAATAATCTAATTTAATAGTATTAGTATCCATTTAAATCAGCATTTCCTGAGGTTGCTTTAAGGGCAGAATAAAGTATCTATCTTAACATTATTTTTATCTTATTATGATATTATCCAAGAAACATTAAAAAAACTTATAATAAGTTTGATTTAATGAAATATCAATATTTTATGGAAAAAAAATTAAAAGAAAACTTTGCAAATAATTCCATTTTACAAAAGTTCAATATATGATTTCAAATTATCTTCAAATTGCTATTCTGCAAGTGATAGATAGAATTATATAGTATTGCATTTTGATATCTAATTTTGAACTTTTTTAATGTATTTTTATCACAAGCATGCAAAAGTTTAAATTAAACCCTTCAAGTTTGATTCTTTTTTCAAGTAATTTCTTTTATGGTTCATAATAAAAGCAACAACCATCTCCATTTTTTTTATAACCAGCGCTAGACAGCCAATTCAATTTTGGGTTTATGACCCCAAATGTTCAACTCCATATCCTTGTAATTTTGAACCCGATCCAGAAGACTCCTGGATCAAACATTGGGACAAACTAACCTGCATTTGAGTTACATGGAGTATAAAACCACAAAAACATTTCACAGATAGCCCAACGGAAAGGGGATAGTAACCCATGGTCTGCCACTGAGGATATTTTATGTCAGCACTGTCATCGGTGCAAGCCAGGAGCAGAATTCGTATCAACCAGCCAACTCTGGAATTCAAACCTGGGGGTTCTTATTGGGAGACAAACGCTCTATCCTCACAACTGTACAATTTCCATTGCAATATTTTTTAGAATTTTTTTTTTTTGAAATGTATTTCAAAATATTATAGCAAAAAGTTATAATTAAAAAAAAATAATTGGGCAGTTTATAAACAATGCATAGTTTAAAACTTATTTTTCACTATATTTTATTCCTATATGTATTATCTACCTAAAGAATGCTTATCTTGATAATGATATATTTGAGAAAATGCTGTTTTAAATGCCAGTTTTTAAGAAACTAGAGGAGATGCCATTTTTATCTTGTCACAAATAAAAATCAAATAGGTGCTGAAATTGTAAAAATGTATACATATGCATTAGTTTTTAATTTCTCATCTATTAATGCTTTGTTGTGCATAGCATCCTTATAGAGCTATATTTCTATTTTCTATTTAAACCCAATGGAAATGCTACAATTATACATTATTGCGATTACATCATATTTTTCTCTATGTTAGTATTGTTTCTGATAGTTCTATTTAATTTTATAATAATCTTTTTAATTAATTTTTTTAATTTTATTTTCGCTGTGTATTTTCTGTTTTTTTAAAAAAAATTTTTATATATATAAACTATGATCTAGTATTATTTTGAGCGTTAATTTTATTGCAGTATTAATATTTGATTTTAATTGTATTTTTTACCAATTTCAAACATTGTATTTAAAAAAACATTTTATTCAAAAAGTTCTGGAAACTCTTGTTTATGTTTTACTAAATAAATAATTCATATTTTAAATTAAAAACCCTAGATTTTATAAAATAATTTTTATTAGATATTAAACTAATATGTTTTATCCTTTTTACTTTAAAAGTTCAAATATTCTTTTATATTTTTAATTCCATTGTGAAGTGGTGTTTTATTTTTTAGCATTTAATTTTCTTGTTTAATGAAATTACTGCCGAACTGTATATTCATAAATTATAATAAATTGTTTAGCAGTAAAAATGAGATTTTAAATAGTTCTGGTAAATCAGTAGTAAAATTGAACTTTAGTGCAGATTTTAACTATAAATTTAATAATTGAGTCCAATAAAACGTTCTTTGATCAGAAACTCTAAGCATTTTTAATTACAGTAATTATTTTTTTATAAATTAATTTTTCTCATTTAAAAAACTCAAACTTATTCAAGCCACACTACTTAACTATTTATTTTAATCATTTCAAAATTTGTAACTTAATTTACTTTACTTAACTATTTATTTTATGTACTTTTTTTCTCACCTGCTACTTGATAACCATACTGTTTTTTACGCTTGTTTATCTATTGGTTCTTTTTCATTTTGAAAACTCAAAGTTGCATTTACAATATACTAATTTTTTGATTTAAGAAATTTTTGTTTCAAAAGAAATATTTAGATCATAAATAATCGGCAAAATTGGTAAATTTTTATACTGGTCAGTTGTAGCATTTTTAACAGTGGTCACTCTTTCAAAAATTAAATGTTTTAAACAATTAAAAAAATTTATAACAACATAAAGCATTTCTCAACAATGTTCATTTTTAAAATGAAAACTTTAAAGAAACAAACATGTAATAAAGTAATTTTCAGAATGTTATAAATTATTCATAATGCTATATTAACAAAAATAATAAAAGCACATGGGGCACATTCCCCCCCCCCCAAAAAAAAAGTAGATCTGTCAGGGGGCTACAGGCAGACAATATTTTTATCCTCATTTGTTATATTTTGTTGCCTTGTGACCAGTGTTGACCTTTAATTTTGACCAATAGCTATAAAATTGATCTGACTATTGATTGGTTCTATTTAATTTTTTACTTGAAATAAAACTGACTAAGTGAAAGCCGTTTCACAATGGATGTTTTTTTAATTGCATTTTCAGTGAAGTATTGCATTTTTTTTTCACCTTTTGTTTTGTTTGTGGTTATTATTTCCTTCTGTTCTTGTTATTCCAATTTACAGAATTCTGCCAAGCTCAATGTTCGTTTTAAACCCTTACTAGTGTATTTTGACAATCAGGATGAATAGGGGATGATTAACGCTTTTAGGACAGCCAATTTTAACTTACCATTTCAAATCTGGAAATGTATGGTTATTATAGAGATCCATGATTTTGAATAGTCCTAGAGGCATTTTAGGTACAAATATTGTTGTTGTTAAAACCACTGGAGAAAGTATTTTGGTTATATGATCATGTGCTGTTTGGTGCTAATTGGGTTATATTTTTGAAAGAAATGGTGGACATCTGTTACTTTCTTTTTAGCCCTAAATGTCATGAAATTGATCAATGTTTTCGAGTGCTGTGATTTATTGTTTTTTATTTATTTAGTTTTGATTAAATAAATTAATTCAGATATATAGCTTTGATTAAATAAATTAAGATATAAACAGAAGAAAGTATCGAGTTAGATTGATTTAATCCAGATTTACCACCATGTAATGATATAGTGTTGTAAATATGTACCAATTTTTTTTTCTTTTCCTTTTTTTTTCATGCAAACCAATGTTAGATTTTTTTCTTGGAAATCCTTCCTACTTTTGAAATGTGAAATTCTTATGCAAAAACAGTACATTCCATAAATCTATTAGATCTTAAAACATAAACTAATTTTTTTTTGTTGAAAGAAAAGAAGAAAAAATTAAATGTTGTAGGTTAAGTAAAATATTTACTTCTGTTAATTGAGTACTACTAAAAGCATGCTGAAACTTATAAATAAACTTAAACCTTTAACTTGAGGTAGTTGCATATGTATGTGAAGTTTACTGTGATGTGATTTTTACAAAAATTAAGTTTAAATAAGTTTTTAATTTATTTATATTATTTTGTAGAAAATTGTTATTTAATTTAGGTAGGGAGTTTTATTAGAATTGTTTTGATTAGAAAGTGGATTTGTGAAAATATCTGCTTATTTACTAAATGTGTACATAAATTATGTCATTAGCCAATGTTGAAAAAGGAACCAAAATGAAGTTATCAGTAAACATGCCATATGAGAGTGCTAATTATATTTTTCGGAATTTAACTTAATATATTCTTATGTGGATTTTTTAAAACACTGCTTTTCCTTAATTTTTTAAGCTTTTAATAACATTTTAGTTATCTTGCATTTCTTTTTGTATATTGCATTTATTTGTTAATCTGCATTTATTACATTATTAGAATTACTAATTAAACAAAATAATTTTTATTAAATTTTGAATTAAAAACTCTAGTTGGATTTTAATTAATATATTACTCAACAATACTACAAATATGTATGAATTCTGTTTTACTAAAAAAAATTTTAAATTTTTTGCTTTGAAGTTTTTTATTTATTTTTTAATAATTGTAACACATTTTCTTTCTAAAATATATAATTAGTTATTATGAATTCATTTTGGAAAAAAATATCAGGGGATATGTATAATTCTTAATAATTAAGAATTAATTAAGAAATGTTAGTTTCAAATATTAAATGCTTGAGAGATTTTTAGAGAGAAGATTGCAAAACATATTATTTTACTCATTTCAACTATTTATTAAATGAAATAAATTTTATAAGTGTTTGTTGTTTATTTCCTATTCTCTGTTTACTGCTTAAAAGAAATAGCATTTCTTTATGATGTGAATATCTAATTATTGTACAGTATAATAACACCACATTTTCAGCATATTAGTTATTGAAAATTTTAATACCACAGATTCATTGTATTAAGCACTGAAAAATCTAAGTCATATTGTCTTATCTCAATTTAATTGTCGTATTAAATTAGACTGGATATTAACTACATCACTTTTTAGGACTCCTAAACAATATTAAACTTGCATGTAACATTCTATGATAACTTTAACTTCTTCTGTCTAGTAGGTCACAGGTGTGGACCTATTTTATTTAATTTTTTTTAGCTATTGATATGTAAACTGAGTGCAGATTGATGCCTTGATTATTTATTTATTATATGAGTGAATTCTGAGTCTGTTTACTCATCATTTGATTCTATTTAAAAAGAAGCACAAGGCTCAAAAGAATTGACTGAAATAATTTTTTTATTTATTTAAAATTATATTTTATTTTTTAATTTAAATATAGTTTTAAAATTTAACTAAAAAATGAAAAGCAGATGGAAATTTAAAAATTAAAGCATAAATTAAATATTTTTAAAAAAATATTTATCAATTAAAAATGTATGATTTTAACAAATTTTTAAATTTTGAGTCTTTCAATTTTTTTCTTAATAATCACATTTTAAAGAGAAGTAAAAACTTTAAAAACCAATTTGCAGTATGTTACGTAAAATTTGGAAAATTAGTTAATTAAAAATTATTAGTATAACATATATTTTTGTCAAAGGAAAACCTGTTTTAGTGTCATATTGATTTGTGTTTTTTAAATACATAAAACTATGTTTTTCCTACATATGGATAATGTGTTTCAAATGAAAAGTTTAAAAATTTACTTAATTAAATTATTAAAAAAAAAATTTTTTTTCTTTATCAAAGTACTAAATAGAAAAATTTCTAATTCCAAATTTTGTCTACAAATATTCTGAATTTACAGTGCTGTGTAACTTTCATGTGGTGTGGTGTTTTTAGGATTTCATTTACACTATGTAAACATGGAACAAATACTTAATTTATAGTACTGATATTACTTATATTTGTTTACATGTGTTTTTCCTTCAATCTGAACTGTTGCAATATTAATTATGTTGGCAGCTTTTTTGCTTTTATTTTCTGTATATTTATTATAGATGTGTTTCAATATATATATTTGTATGTGGAATTGTGTTTATTTAGACGACTATGTGCAATATGTTAGTTACTTAATTTATGGACTGATGATTAATATTGACATTTTTTATAATCTGAACGAATTAGTCTTGTCATTTATAGAGATTATATTTTTATATTGCTATTCCTTAATTTATTTGGTGGAATTTTAAGAGTTCAGATTCGGCAATGTGAAATTCACTCTAGATAGAGCAAAGCAAATTATATATAAATAATGTCAAATGAAATGTATAGATATTTAAGAAGAAAAAAAAAAAGAGACTGGAAACGTTATTTGAGATGAAAGTAAAGAGTGGAAAATGATAGGGTGTCAAATAAAAGATTGGGACCAAGTGTTGGAAAATGAACTGCCGTGTCATTACTTGAATAGGTTTCAGTGTATAAAAACTTTTTTTAATAAAGCAAATGTTGTTGCCAATCTCCGTTGTCTGGTTTCTGTTGCAGGACTTTTCTTTTACTATGTAGGTGAGGTATCTCATATTTTTAAAAGTGTAAATCTTATTCCTGATCCATCTATGAATAATCAGTCAAACGTGATTTGTAGTAGTAATACTTTATTTATAATTTGTCCAAAGTAAGAACTCCCCTAGCCATTCGTCTGGACCCATGGAGGTGGCTATGGTTATGTCTATTTAAAGTGACTGTTTTGGACAGATTTTGGCTTGGGTGGGCCAGAGAAAGGGAATCTTTTTCTTTTGTCTATTGTGTATGAGCATTATGATATGAGCATTATGATATGAGCATTCGCACCTGAAACATTGTTTAGAGCGTTTGATTCCTTTTTTTTTTNGAGCGTTTGATTTTTTTTTTTTTTTATCTTTTCACTTTTTCAAAAGTTTTTGTTTCTGAAAAGTTTTTCAAAAAAATTATTTTACTCTAAGTTTTTTTTTAATATTTTTCATCTTTTATGTATTTATTTATTATTATTTTTTGAATTTTTAAAGATGCTTTTTAAATTTAATAAAGATGAAACTTTTAAAATCACAAGCACGTAAAAGTATGCGCAATGTGTATGAATTGTTTGCTGATGAAGCTAAGGGAAAGGCCCTTAAATTTCTTCTCTATCAGCCGTCACAATGAGCAAATTTTAAAAAAATTGTTTAAAGCAGTTCGATGTATACATTTTATTAATAAATGCTCAATTAATATATAACACATTGTAAATTTATTTGTAAGAAAAAAAGAAGAAAAAAATTTGCTAATAAAAGTAGTTATGATTTATTTTTTAATAAATGGGAAGGAAAACCATACAGGCTACATTAAAATAAAAATAAGAAAAAGTAATTAAAAATTTAATTAACTTCAGATGGTTTCATGGGTGTTGATAAAAAATCATCTTGATAGTTTTGGATTTCATCCTAGTGATAACTTTCTTTCTACTTTTCGAAAAAAATAAAATACGTTACAGCTCATTACTTAGTTATTTTTTATTTGTTTATTTTACATATTATTTTCGACAAAAAAATTATAAATAAAATAAAAACATGACCCCCCCCCCGAAAAAAAATTCTTTAAAGGAAGGAAGAAAAAAAAAAAAAGAAGACGCAGTTTGTTAACATTTATTATAGCCAAATAAGTTATTGAAACTAAATATTATCGATAGGAATATCTGCATATAAGAATACACAACATCATTAACAAAGAGTCATAAAAAAATTCTGATGAATCGGTTAAATCGTTGAAAATTTCTCCGGTATAGATAGCTTGAACTGTTTCTATCTTTAACGTAACTTTTATCACCTTTTAAAGTTGATAAGCTTAAGCATTTCTCGTTTACTAGAAAATTCTACTTATAAAAAAAAATTTCGCTGCTTTAAAAAAACGGTGTAAGTTTAGAAATTATACCATTTGAAAATTATTGACATTCATAATAAATAGCGTGAATAGTGAGAAACTAGCGTAAAATTAAAAAGTAACTTTAAAAAAAAGCCTGCATTACACTTAATATTAGAATAAGTTCATTTTTTTTTTTTGCATTTAAAAAATTGCTACCAATTAGGCATTTCAGTTCTTGAATCATATTAAATAAGTCTCCTACTGTCGGCTGAGTTAACCAATCTGGTTACCTTCCTATATAATTTATTATTGAAGCTCACCTCCCTGNATTAATTAAGAGCTACCTATTAGGCATCTCAGTTCTCGAATCATATTAAATAAGTCTCCTACTGTCGGCTGAGTTAACCAATCTGGTTACCTTCCTATATAATTTATTACTGAAGCTCCCCTCCCTGAAATGCGCTTTTCTCGTTTCCATAGCTGCAGAATGTCTTAGACTTTGCGTCGAGGAAAGTTCTTACTGTAGACAAACTATAAACTGCCTGGAGTTACCCAATGGATTATTAGCGACGGTCTGGGAAGCATCCCTGAGGATGATCCAAAGACATGCCATTACACTGTGGAGCGAATGAATTCCCTGTTTTGGTAACCTGAAAATCGTAAAATGCTCGAACTCGAGCACTTTACGGTAGAATAGTTTAACGAGGACCAATACTGCCCACCCTCGGTCCCTTCGTAGGTTGGCCCTTTTGATGCTTGATTTATTTGCTTTACTGGGAACCGTGTCTTACAATCAGTAAGCTGTGTGACCTATCATGTTTTTACAGGCTGAGTAAAAACTTAACGACTAGTTGAAAAATTTTGCGAAAATCAAAATAAAAGATTTAAATATTATTGTATTAATTCTTAAAGTACATTGTTAAGAAATAACGCAACAAACAGGACTTGTAATTTTATAATTAAAACGGTATGTATACAAAATTAGTACTGCAGTCTGAAATATAAACTTTATTAAATTGTTCCTATTTATTTTTTGTTTCTATTCCTATTTTCTACTTTTTTTTTCATACTGACGATATTCAAGTAAATAGATGGGTGAAAATTATAAATTTAGTTTAATCTACATATCGTCTGCATAAAAGAAAATTCTCTTTATTAAAAAATATGTTAACGTGAATGAGAAAGTGAAGAATTTTCATTGTATCTTATTAATTAAGATATAAGTACTGAAAATAACAATAAAAATTTATGAACTATACAAATACACAAAAAATATATATATTTTAAATAAAAAATTCACCTTCCTATAAAACGTTTTCCTTGATAGTAAAATAACTCAAAGAAAAGAAAATTGAATTGCATTGGCAAGGACTCAGCATAGTAGCGTTATAAATATGGAACTTTTCGGACAAAAGGTAAATTTTTCGGTGTTAGGAAGTGAAACAAAATGTATCTGAAAAAAAGTTCTTGAAAACAATGAGTGACCCAACGGGTTCCTGCAGTTTAGAATTATTTGTTTGCCATGATAAAATATTATTAGCATATCATTTGAGAAAAATGCTTTGTATATTTGAACATAAAGTCAGCTCTGGAGTTATTTCTTCTATTTTCTTGGCCATATTGGCGATTGACCTTTTCAAGAAACGTGCCATGTTTCAACTTTAGTTCCTATTTCTAAATTTGAAATGAATAGGAATGGTTATAGAATATTTGGTAAGTAAAATCTTGCTTTAAGATAATATAGGTTGAGAATGACTAAACGATATTTCATGAAATGTAGGCTTTTTTTTTTTTTTTAATGTCACGATAATACCAACATATGTCGTGATAATATTGATTATCACGATAAATATCGTATCTATGATAACCTTAGATTATGATGAATTTCCAATGCGATAATGTTCTAAACTATAAAAGATCTTTGTAAATTGCAAATTATCATTATCAACAACGATTTATATGGAAGACAATAATATAACGGAGATAAATATGGTTTTTTAAAATTGTCGAATAAAATATTTTTCTGGGTGTTGATAAATTTTATTTGGTTATGAAAATATAATAAAAATAACGTAAATTAGTTCACCTAAAATATTGCGAAATATTGATATTTCCTGACTATATATCGCATTATTAAAATTGCACTAGAGTTGCGCCGAGATTTTTTTAATGTTTTACTTCTTTTATTTTAAAAGAAATAAAGCTTCTTTTATAATTGGGACCAACTACAACAATGATTAAAATCTTCTAAAAAGAGAGCGAGTTGTTAAATGCCCCTGGATTGTAAATTAGTCTCCGGTTTAGGTTATCGATTAGAGTTTAAACCTTTTTAATTAAATAAAAAATCAATGCGAAATTTATTTTTCTACTTTACGTGATTACAGAAGTTAAGCTGATTAATTATTTTGACCTTTTAAAATTTCTAAAAATAAAATGATTCTTTAGATATAGAATGAACTTAATTCCTATTGTGTATTTTGTAATTAACAATATTGTAGACTAACAAAAGAAAGCCTAAAACTCTGAACAATAAATTCAGATTATTCTAGAACAGTATATTTACTAGGTTAATTAGATTAGAAACTGTTTAAAAATTAAGAGTATTTTATTTCTTTTGTTAATGAATGTTTACAATTTAAATAAATTATTTTCTAGGTTAATTCGAAAAAGTTTAAAAATCAAACGTATTTTATTTATTCTGTTAAGGAATATTTGCGATTTCTAATAAATTATGTAAATTGAGTTATTGAATAACAAAATCAATAACCGTTTTTAAACATTTCCGTGAAATCAGAAAATAATCACTCAATTCAGAATTTTTTTATTTATTTTTCCCCCTAGGTTCCAAACTTTTAATTTGGAATCTAGAACTGAAGTTAGTTTTGTGGAAATAAAATAAAAACAAAATAAAATTTAATTGATGAAGTTAACCAACCATTAAATACTGTTTGAGATAATGTTTAAAAATCTTCATTTCAATTCAAAAATATAAATCTAGACCTATATAATGAATGCCTGTTTTCTATCTTTTATAGACTTTTAATAATGTTTAAAAAATTTTAAAAATCTCCATTTCAATTCAAAAATATAAATCTAGACCTATATAATGAATGCCTGTTTTCTATATTTTTTAGACTTTTAATAAAGTTTAAAAATTTTTAATAATGCTTAAAAATCTTCATTTCAATTCAAAAATATAAATCTAGACCTATATAATGAATGCCTGTTTTCTATCTTTTAAGCCATCAGACCGCGAGTGATGAAATTTGGCATACTGATAGTTCAGAGCACGGGGACGGTCACTGTCGAAATCAGAACTTCTTTACTACGAACCGTTCGAGCGGGATGAGTGAAATGAAATTTGATTGGTTAAACGTTAGCCATTGTTTTAAATTAAACTACAGACGATTTTATTTCATCGAATATTTTAAAGATAACATCTGCTATAATTGCTAGCTTATAGCTCTATTTGATCAAAAAAAGTTATTGCAAGCACTTTAATATTCAAATATTTTTATTCGCTGTGTATGCAATCAATAAATAAAGTTAACGTGGTAGCATGTGAAGACTAGGCCCCCAAATTACTATCTCTAAAGTTATCTGAAACCACGTCTTTATTTTATTTATTGTAATTTTTCTAAAATGCGCTTTTGTAAAAGTAAATAATTTGAAATCGACGGTAATTATGAAAACTGCACCAATACGTTGAGCAGTTTTAATACTGGTGCTGTTTAAATAAGTATCTTACGGCCCCTTGAAAGGGAGAGAGAAATAATGGAAAGGAGAAAATTTTGTGATAATGGTAAATTGACTATCATGAGTTGGCCACGAACAATAGTATCATACCAGGTGATGCTGAATACAGTTAATATCCATTCTGATAGGATGAACTAAAAAAAAAGTGTTTTGTTTAATTTAGTCACGCAAAGCTACCGAAAAAGGCAACAAATAATAATAAATTTAAAAAAAAGAAAAGAAATTATTTTAGCTTTATTATATTCTGTTGGTAATTGCCTTTCAGTTTTTTGCATGATTTCGTAATGTCGTTCAGTACTGATTTATTGATTCTTTTCTTTTTTTTATTTACTAAGTACGGGGAACTTTTTCCAGCTAGTATTAAATATATTTCAATTCAAAAAGGTGAGTTTTGAGAATAAGTGTTTGAAACGTAAAAATTTATGAAGAAATTATTTTAAGAATAAGTTTTTTCTTTAACTTTAAAGCAAACTAAGTGTTAAACTATGTAATGCAAAACTTTACAAAAGCATGTAAATGATGGCATGAAAGTTAACCATCGATTATACACAATTAGTTTGTTTATATTCTACATAGCTTCATGCTAGTCTTTGTATTAAGTAAAAAATATATACAATGAAAGAATTTAAACTTTTAAAGAATATAGAATGTATCACTTTAGAGAATTCATATTTGACGGGCTGGACTTCTCGAAATAGAATGGAAAGAACAATTGCTAACGTAAGCAAATGCCGCGACCAATCAGAATCGAGATTTCCACACTACGCCCCTTGCAGATTCCCACTGGAATATTATATAGTTCACATTAAAAGTTTCTTTTTTTTTCTTTCAGTATATTATTTTTCTAGAAGAACAATGATGAAATCGCTGTTGCCATGGCTACTAATAATGCTGGGTTTTGTAACAAGTAGTAAGTGCTTTATGTACGTAAAGTCATACAAAATTTATTAATAGTTATATCTTTAGAATAATCACTTTTTTTTCTTAACTTCAAATCTCCTTCAATTATGCTTAAAAACGCTTCTTAAAAAATAATTTTGTTCTTAATTTTCTTCCTGTTCTTCAAAACATCCAATTTTTATTATTTGTCTATTACGCCAATGATGCTTGATAAACATCGATGTCTAACATCTCACATCAAATAAATTCTTGTTTTTTATATTAATAAATTTTAGATACCCTAGTTTCTCCTCTCATACTTTTAAATACAAATGTGAACATTTAATAGAAGTCTATATTTTATAGAAAAAACTGTAAAGACTTTACAAAATTTGTTTCTAGTATAATACCAGTAAAATGAAGCATTTAAAATTCTGCAAATATTACAGCCATCTATAACAAAAATAATGTGAATAAAGGGAGTAATGATGTGTAAGTAAAGGGTTTATTGATGTAAATAAATGTTACGAAGGCAATAATAATGTAAATAAAGGCTGTTCCTAACTATAACTGTGATATATAATATGACCACCTTTAATATATATGTTTAGAAATTTCGTCAGAAAATAAGTTAAAAACATATGCATACAAGAAGGTGCTAATTAATATTTAAATTGAAAAAAAGTTATCAAAAATTTATTAAAATCTTACATTAATCATCAATTATGGAAAGCGATAATAAAAGTATTGAAACTTAACTGATTGCTCGAGGAAATGGGGAAAGCGTAAAAGACGATTACTGACAATCAATATTGCTTTGATGTTTTTAATACCGCTTATTTCAATAATATATATATATATATATATATATATATTAAAATATAGTAAAAA
>NC_092211.1:23811265-23816923 GCF_043381705.1 Parasteatoda tepidariorum | reverse complement strand
TTTTTTTTCTTTTCTTCCAGACGTGGACACGTACCTAGGTTTGCAAAACCCTTAACCGTATAGTCCACGTCTGGCCGACAGTCTAGCTCGCACAATACACAGCACATAAGCAAACAATTACAAAATTCATAACTGCACCACGATTACAAAGCACAATTGCGTAATGCAGATGACAATAATGCGTATCACATTAGTTAATAAAAAAATAAATAAATAAATAAATAAAAAAAAGGAAACAACAAATAAAGCAAGAACAATAGTGAGTACACCAGTACATATAGGTGAACAGCAAACAGCAAATGGATATGAAAAACAGCATATGTAGTTGTTGACAAGAAGAAACGTAATTTTTCCTTTTTTTAAATTTTCGTTGTGTCAAATTTTGAAGAATACTAAAAAAAAAGAGAAAAGAAAATTTAAAGGTTTTTCAAAAGTCTAAAAAGTTATGGAAAAAAGTTTTTTTTTTTTCTAAAGTTTCATGAAGATCGAAATTTTGTAGGGAAACATTTATATTGTAAATGTATCTAGCTGTCGATGAATTTCATTCTTAGCGAATGTAGTATTTGTTGGACAGTCAGAGACGAAGGCTGAATGATTAGGGTTGTAGTTGGTACCATTATGCGTGTTCGAGTGCCAACAGTTAATGCAATAGCACTCATCGCAATTGCATTCATGGGTGTGATGATTTCCGCCGCATTTTGCGCATGTTGCAGAATCAGCCGTGCACTGGTTCGTATGGTGATCCAGGCCTTGACACCACTGGCACCGTCTGAGAACTATGCGTTTTTTGATGATACACTTGTTAAGTCCAATGAAGATGTGTTTTTTTTTCAGAAGATGGGTAGCTAGTCTATGCGATACATTTACTACGATGTGTTTTTTGTCCTCGCATTTTTTGTGTGGAATTGATTTAAGATACTTTATAACGTTGTCGTCGTTCGATGAGTAGCTGTTCTGCTGTAGTATGGTAGCTATATCCTCCCCTTCAAATTGAGCTGGAGCATTTAGAATTATGAGTGATGTAAGTCTTTGAACTTTATCTCGAAAATAAATTTTGTTTTGAATGGATGATGTCAATTTATCCTTATCCTTTTGGTTATGGAATTTGATTTCAATGAGGTTTTTATTTTTGAATACTTTTTTGACCACTGGTTTAACTATTGAGGTATTCTCCAACATCTCCTAGAATCCATGCTCAGACGAATTAAGGCAGTAATACGCGAAAAAGGTGGCCCAACCGCGTACTGAAGGGGTGGTCATAATAATTATATATATATATATATAAGGATCCACAATGCACAGACCGCATAGTAGAGAAAAATTATAATAAATGTATTAAACGTGCTGACAACAGAACCCTTTGTATTCAATATAACATTCTGTAAAAGTCATCCACAATTTGATTTTTCTTTTTCATTATTTCTAAAGAGTACATATTATTGTGATGTGATTGCTCAGGAGATCGAGAGCGTTCGTCTCTCAATGTTCGAATATCTGTAATTATTATAAACATTTATAAATATTATAAATATTTATAATATTATTATATAAATATTTATAATAATAATATTTTCATAAATTTTATATTACAATGTATATTACAATATATATATTAAAATGGAAACTCTTAGCAATAATGAAAATAACGTATTATTCTCAAAAAGACTTGATGATGACAGAGCCTTCGAAAAACTGCCTTGTTGTTACAAAATAATCGTACAATTTTTATACTTATAAAAATATATATAATTCATAATGGCCACTGATAAAAGTCTTTCATTTTTTCCGACAGAAAATGACGCTGCAAAAAGACTCATGCATTCAGCTGATGACGTCTCGCCTGATAAAACGTATGTTGTAACAGATTAGTGAAATCTGTAATTTGGATTTTATTTTTACGTAATTAATATATTTTATTTTCATTGTTTGAGTAATAGTCTCTTTATGATATTAACATGGTGCTACATTTTGTGATAGATACTTTCATCATTTCGAAGCATTCAATGGTAATTCTTCCTCCAACACGCCAATAGAAAAAGATGAACTGAATCATGGTAGCCATCTTCAAAGTCGGAGCTTGAAATTCGTAATTTTTTTAAAAATTATTTTCAGTTTTGCATTATATTCTTAAATCTGTTTTATATTATATTTACTTATTATTTTCTATCTATTCATTATGTTGTTGCTGTTGTTTCTAATGTAACTTGCCACACTAGCAAGCCTGCTTGGTGAAACCAAACAAATTTAAATCAGAGGGTGCGTTTCTTGTGTTTCAGTGACGCCATCTATGGCCAAGAATTCGTCTTCAGCCACACACCTGTTTATAGGGCGGACCCATTCATACATCCATTCATCCACTGATCGTAATTTTTGACCAGGATCAAAAAGCAATCGATCTCCAACCCAGTACCCCTAGAGGTATTGATTTGTTATGGGAACATGGGGGACTTTGCGACTTGACAGATTTAACGTGCATCAGTCACCATTTACTACACGGGGAGTCTTCGGCCATCGGCGTTCGAACCCACGAACTCTCGAACATGAGCCCAGCGCCGTACTGACCAGGCTATCCCTGCCATCTATTTATTATAATTACGTTAATCAATTTATTTTTGGAAATGTTTTGAATTGAAAAGTGCAGAAGAAAAAATATCTTCGAAAAGTGGAAAGTAAAAAAAGAGAAAAATTAAAGAAAACGATTTTCTGCTTTACTTAATATCGAAAAACAAGTAAATCAGTATATCAAAATAAAAATCATAGGATAAAGCATGGCCACTTTTTTCGCCAACATCAGATGGCGAAATCAGTTCCTTTCATTGGGGAATAGTAGGGATTCTAGAGGGTATATTTGCACCATTTTTTAGTGATATAAGAAAGAAATTTATTTGAAAGATAGTGCTGAGGACATTTGATCTTAAACTATGAGGACATCTTCTAGGAGTTGAATAAAAATTAACCGTCACTTGATTTCAGATCGAAACAAAAATAATTATACTATAAATGCATTGCGGTTGGCAGGAATGTATTTTATATCAAGATAAATAATGCTTACAATTATATAATTGAGGTAATTGTTTTTTTAAATGCATCCGATTTTATAGATTATATTTGATATAACAATAATATGATTATACACTTTCATTTTTTAGTATTCTTTTTTCTAAAATTGTTCTGACGTCTTGCCGTATAATTTGGGCACATCTAAAAGTAGCGTAGCAATTTGATCTTTTGTTCAAGATGTTCTAAAACATTGTTCGAAAGATGTAATTTCAATTTTTTTAAAAACCAAACTACTAAGCTTAATGTTTTTTATTTCTTATTTAATTTATTCCTATTTTAAACTTTGAAAAAGAAAACAAATAATTTTAAGGCAGAAGTACAAAAAACTCTAAAAATCGAGGTAATTAAAAATCATCGCGCTATAAAGTAAGATTATCTATAATATAGATATAATAAAATAAAGTAGAAATCACTAAACTGTTACTGAATAGAAGGGGTAAGGTTAAGAAATTCAATTTCATAGAAGTTACAATTTTATAAAAAGTTACAGTTCGAGTACAAACGAGTTGCTTCGTCCACTTGTCATTTGTTGCTATTCAACTCGTCCAAAAAGTCAAATTTCTGTAATAATTTCGTTTCGCTTTAAGCCTTAAGAAAATCATGAAATATCTATTTTTAGAAAAATGTCGAATCGTATCCTACTGTAAACAGTACGTGGAAAAAAAAAAGACTGAATTATTTTTAACTTAATTGTCTGATTTTTAGGATCGAAAATTCAATTTTAATGGTTGAAAAGAAATACCTTGAATATGCTCATTAGTTCTTTATAAATTAGGTTACGAAATTAAACACCGTACTTTCTCTGAAAAGCATAATTTTTTTTTAGTGAATAGTTACAAATTAGAAAGTATGACTAAATCATTAATTAAAAAGATTCTTTTCTTCAATGTTAATTTTTCTTTTTAAATATTTTGCCTTGTTTACTAATATGAAGTTATTTACTCAAATAAAAGAAATCAGTACGACAATTGTTGAGTTCGCGTAATCATATCTTGATATTTTATAAAAAACAAAAAAAAATTTTTTTTTTAATCGCGGGCACTTGGGATGTATTGTCCCATTGACCAGGAGTGCCAGAACTGCTACTCTCTTCTCGTTACCCAGTGGGCACCTGTGGCGAAGCTAAGTCGGTGGAGCACCGTCACCCACGTCACACAACCACAAACCCGTTTATAGGACGGGTCACATTCACACAAAGGACATAGAACACAGAGAGAAAGAAACATCCATGCCCTGAGCGGAACTCGAACCCGCAACCATCGGCTCCGCAGTCAGGCAGGCTAACCACTCTGCCACCTGATCGGTTGAAAAACAAAAATATAAGTAGCAATACAGGGGACCAAACTTTCAATCGCTGGTTAATTTTAAAAAAAAATAAATTACACTTTTTCCAAATTGCTGCTACAGAATATGTGCTTTCGATAGTGAAAATTCCAAATATTTCAAATACGAGTATGTTTATTTGGGAAAATAAGTTTCTGTCTTTGATTTTGTAACTTAATTCATTTATAACACAAACTAATTGATGTAATTAAAGTCTTCCATTCGAATCATTAATGTGTGTTCAAATAAAAACTAGGCAATCGTGATAGGATAAGATATACTGTAGCGATTGTAACAGCACCAGTCAGGATTATAAATTAAGAAATGAGGAGTACACCACAGATTGTGTTTAAATGATTGACTAGTTCGCAGGATAGCATTTAAAGTGAATGTAAAATTGCACTAAGATGAAGGCGTTCAGAACAGAACAACACCCAACAATAATTTTTTCACCATTAGAAGGGGATCATAATGAGGATATTTGTCAACAAATATTTTACTGTCCATGGAGAACGTTAAGTCAACAGATTGCGAACTAGTGGTGTAAAAACTTCTGTGAATCAATACTACATACATCAATACATCAATAATGCTTACATCAATATCAGATCTGCAAGGATCCAGCAATAGCAAACGCCATGATCTCCTATGTATCCATTGCGGCTGTGTATTGAAAATTTACCATTTGTTACATCTCTGTGGCACTTTGTGTGACACGAGTAATAATCATAGTGCAAAAATCTTCTAATAAACATTGTACTATCACGCGTTGTTCTGAACTGAAAGTTTCTTTCTGAGCTCGACTTTACATTCTCTTTCGTGTGAATCGATTAATCAGTTATACAATGGATATTGGAACTGATGTATTACTAACTTTAATACCCAATTTCATTTTTTCTCTTGGGGTAATCCTTATATCATTTTGATCATAGTTTGATCATTCGCTCAAAAATTGCTTTTAAAAAGTTACATTCTTTTAGCTCAATGTACTATATTTTTTTTTTTTTGCTTTAATTTTGAAAAGAATTGAAAAAACAAACAGCAAAACATGAGGTATGTAATGTAACTAACTAAATACTATGTATGTAATATAAGTAACTCAATAATTTTCTCTGTTTTTTTTTCTAACACAAAATTCTTTAAATAGTTTAAATTGTAAAATATTTAAGAGGATATAATTTAAACTATTATATCCTGTTAAATAGTTTATAATTATGCCAATTGGGTATACTATAGCCTACGTCACAGGTTGTGTTATTCCTACTAAATTTAACC
>NC_092211.1:23793728-23811221 GCF_043381705.1 Parasteatoda tepidariorum | reverse complement strand
ACGAAAATTGGTGGATAGGAAGACAATGTACAGAATAGTAAATGATTAAAATTTCAGAACAATTGAATAATTTATTGCAGAGTTACAGTAACAAGTTCAATAAGGTGCTGACCCGCCTCTAGCCTGGATACAAGCTGCCACATGGAGTGGCATAGACCGATAAAGCTCTCTTGCGGTATTTCCTGCCAAATTCGATTCAATTGTCGAACGAGGTCATCAACGTGCCAGATGCAATCGCCTTCCCATCATATGCCAGACATGCTCGATGGGAGAGAGATTTGGTGATCTGGCAGGCCAGGGAAGAGTTTGACAAGCTTGCAGCCAGTTCATAGCAACACGTGCCGTATGTGTTCTGGCATTGTCTGCTGAAAAACCAGCCCAGGGCGCTGCAAAAGGAACGGTAGCAAAACAGGTCTTAGGATGTCGTCGACGTACCGCTGTGCAGTAAGTGTACCGCTAATGACAACCGAAGGGATCTGGCTGTCAAAAGCCGGTGTGGCGTGCAATAGTGAAGGCAGGATCCCCCCTCTGCCCTGTACGTTTCCGAACACGTCTTCGATGATCGTCAGGACACAGTTGGAAGAGGGATTCGTCGCTAAAGACTATACGTCCCCAGTCGGCATCATTCCAGACATATCTGCTCAAAACATTCATGCATACGAAATTTCAAAGCAATCGGATGATTGTTTCTTGGTGCGTCGATTTTTTTGTTATAGAGTGTATTATATCCTCTTAAATAGTTTATAATTATGCCAATTCTGCTAGAAATTGTAGATATATCTATATGGTTATGATTAAATGAACATTCAAATTTAGATTTCGAATAGACTTGCAAAATTTTTTCAAGTAGATGTATTTAAATACGTTTTCTTTTTACAGTTTCCTTTAGTTGATTTAACCGGAAATACAACAGCAACTGTTAGTCCGGCAGATGTTTTTAATAACTGGAGACAACGAAAACGAGATGCTATCACTAATTATTTGAAAAGGCTTGGAATTTACCAATAACTATGATCCTTATTTCATGCATTTGGTGCACAGAAAAAGAAATTAATGGGGTTTTATTTCAACAAAATTGTATTTGTCGATGATTGATTATAATAATGATAACAGTGATAAATGTTAAACAAATGCTCCTTTATAAAATATTTAAACTGTTCTATGCATTGTTTAAGAGGTATGTTAAATATAAAAATACTTCATTTGAACTCATAATGCTTTAATAATTATCAGATATTTATATCCTTATAAATGTTGTATAAGAAGATTTAAAAAATAAAGAAGGTTTATAATTTTTTTTCAATTATTAGTAGATTGTGATTTTATATGTATGTTTTATGTATATTTCCTGTACGTTTCATCTGATTTGTAGGAAATTTAATAAAAAGGTTTTTCACTCCATTGTTGATGATTAATTATGATTCTAAGCGCATTAATGAATGTTCATTTGCAACTATTTTAACTATTCATTGCATTTCTGATGGTAAAGAAAATATGGCTGCTAAAGTTAAAAAAAAAAAAAAACTAGTTTTATTTATACATCTAAAATGGTTGGAATTGAAAAAGATTATCGGTGTGATATAAATAATTAAAAATAGACAATGTCCAATTTTTTTTCGAACAAATATCCAAATTTATTTTATTTCTGGGCCAGGCACCAGCACAAAGTGTCCAATAAGCAAGATTGCTAAATAATAAGCGCGCAGCGCTTGTCCTTCAATTTCAAGATATTCCTTGTTATAAGTGGATTATTGGAGATTAGGAAAGGTATAAAATATGTCGTTATCCCATCGGTAATGTTTTTTAATAAAGTTGCCATAGTCCGGTATAATTTATGCTGATATTTTTCAAATGTAAAAGTCATTGCCCCGTATTTTCTACGCTGGCATATTTTCTAATCTAAATTGTGTAAAATTTGTAGCCGCCTCCAAGCAAAAAAAAATAAATAATTAATATCCCAACTACTGGAGAAAAATGAATACATATATGATCGGAACTAATTATTAATATCTATCATGCCTGGCGTTTTTTAGGCAAAGCATGAGAGAATTATTTTATTTATCATAATTATTTTATATTTTAGTGTTGTATACAATGGAAAATGAACTTTTTTGACACAATATTCTAGTATAGTTAGGCTCCTGTTAAGAAGAAAAAAGTGTGCATTGAGTTTTGCTTCGCATTCTTTCTTTCTCTCTTTTATATTTCCTTTTCTTTAAAAAAAATATTTCTGAGCTGATAAACGAAGAATATTTTTACATTCAATAAATCCATTTTTATGGACAAAAAAAATTTCCAACTCATTCTTTGAATCACAAATTTTAATTTACTTATTTGATAATAACAATGGGGAATAAAATTTTCGTTACATTTATACAAATACTTAATTTTACCTTATTCGGGTGTGGTGACTTAAAATCTAAAACTAGTTTTGATCCCAAAGCAGCATTTTTTTTTTTTTTTTTTTTAAATGACATTAGGCTATTTTTGACGAATGAAAGCGTTACATATAACAGGGAATCATTTAAATGTTGCGACAAACTTCTACGAAAGTTAGAGCGCATCATCAGGATTATAATTGCATGGGAATGTCACCGTACGAGGCTAGAGACGTTTCTCACTTATGAGCTGTATGCGACCCCCTGTAATATTTAACCTTTTTAAACTTTTGTATACGGAGAAAGTTTTTTAAACTTGTGTATACTGGGAAATGAATCCCACATCATTGCCGAAATGTCATTCCGGTTAATTTAGTTTTTATTAATAATGCAAGCTTATTATTCCTTATTAAAGGAAACAAAATTAAATAGGAATCTATGTTTAACGCAAATGCACAAAGAAATTTCTTTCAAGTAATCAAACTAATCATTCAATTAAAAAGTAATTAGAAGTATGAACAAATCATTCTTTATCCTTTCCTGGCTTATCTTTGTTATAGTTAGCATTGCATATAATTCCTAGACAATGACCGAAGTGGCTTAATCTCATATTTTACCACTCGATTTTCAATATTGCAGATACCAAACTTACTGAGACGGCACGCAGTTTCTGTCTTTAGATTTGAGACCGGACATGATTGTTGTGCCAGTCTTTTGAACAGATTTGGGATGCTCCCTTTTCCAAATTTTATCTTGAGCAAAACTGATTAAATAATGGTCCTTAAATATCTTACAGCATGTCTAGCTGATGTCACCGGAAGTTTCCATGACAACTACTAACTGGCCAGAGAATAGCCACAGGTGTTTCTGTTAAAATTACTTGCAATTATTGCTATGTCTTGATGCTTTAAATTTTCCCATTGCTGTTCCTCGTTAGTTATTAATTATTTGTTGTTTCATGTTAGATTGTTTATTGTACTGTTTGTGCCCCTTTTTTGCGGTGCCTGTGCGTATTATCGCTATAGTGAATGATCTGATATCAAGTGCTGTAACTAAAGACAAAAATAAAAATTTTCTGTATTACATACAATTCTGAATGTTCAACTTTGCTATATTTTCATCATCAGTAGCAAGATAGACCAGGGTCAGCCCAAATTCTCTTTCAACTGCATCCATCGTAATCAGGGTCGTCATCCCTTACTTAGTCTTCGCGGAATCGCCAAATCGAGCATTTTTTGCAGGGTTTAAATCAGAGGTCGCCAAAGTGGTCTATATAGACCCCCAGGGATCCATTTAACAAAAGTGGGGGTCGATCTGAGCCAGGGGGTTGATCCGAATCGGAAGGGTAGATTGGGGGTCGAAGAAAAAACAGTTCTTAATACGTAAATCCCAAATATCTAATTGAGTATGTAAAATTTGTGATTTTTTTTTTGTAATTGACTTAATATCAGTTTCTTTATAGAACATAAATTAATAAACTCATCATCAAAAACGTGGACATCAATCTGCAAGATGAGTTTGCTGAATTATTATCGGATCTTGAAGCAAGGACGATTTTTAAAAATTTAACAATAAGTAAATTTTGAACAAATATAAATATAATGCAAAAATATGTAGAACTTTATGAAATAGCTCATCCTTTTGATGCTAGCTTTTCCAAGTTCCTATATGGTTGAAGCCGGTTTCAGTCACGTAAATTCAATCTAAACTAAGTACAGAAATAAATTAAATATGGAGTTACGAGGGGATTTAAAATTAAAATTGACCAATTTTGAACCCAATATAGCGAACCTTGCAAAAAAAACACCAGGCACACTCATCTCATTGGTTAAGAAGCAATAAATAATTTACTTATTATTTCCTCTTATTTATAATTACTTATTACTTAATAAATATTAAGGTATTTAAATTTCAACATTAATATATTTTTCATAAAACTATTGTTACACAATATACTATTACTTCATTAAATCATAAAATAAATGTACAAACACAGTATCTAATAGAGTTTTATCTTAATTAACGGAAAATTACTTTTATGGGGGTCGATGACGATTTCGAAAAATTATATAGGGGTCGATGATGAAAAAAGTTTGACGACCCATGGTTTAAATAATGCATTTTGAAATCGTGTGTAACCCAGTTTAGTCTATTAAACTTAATAAATTTTGTGACATCAAAGTTCTTAAAGCATCTATAAATTTCTGCATTGCATTGTCTTCTCCAACAGTCATTTTCTTTTATTCCTAAACTAGATCTTTAAATTTTAAAACTGCTCAAAAATACCAAAATAGGACTCATCAGATTTAGTCAATGTCCATGCCTCAGAGACATAGACTAACATAGGTCTAAGAAGAATTTTAGATAACAAAAATTAAGCTTTTCCACAAATTAGCTGCGACTTAAAAATATTTCTTAGCCCATAAAAGGATTTATTAACACATATTATTATGTTTTTTTATTATTATTATTTCATGTGAGATATTATTTAGACAATTTTTGATCCTAAGTATTTAAAGCTATGACCAGATTCAAAAGTGTTCGCGCCACCGAAATATTGGATGCATCCCGACATATAAATTTTGCTGTTTAACATAAATAAATTTTATTCCAAGTCCACTTAAAATAAACAAAACTATCGTCAATGGAAGGAAATGTTTTAAAAGGAATTGCACCTCTTTTTGTGATAAAAACAACAAATAAATGGTCGAGTTAGAAAAGGAGAAAAAAGTATCCGTTTATTTTAAACAATGCTCAATCAAAAAGATCCCTGACGTTTAACACTTTTTATCACAAGGCTATAACATTAACCTTTGTTTCAATCCGTTTCGCTGATATTAAATGGTCAATCCAGTTTTAATATTATACGTTTTTCAAAAACTCTCCATGCATAAATGGAAGAATATTTCATTACACGATTCAGTTCAGTTTTAGACAGAATATAAACTTGGAGTTCAAGTTAAAGAACATTCGGTAAGTAAAAATTAGTTTTATTTATCTTAATAAATAAAGGAAATGAGTTTTTCTTTAAAAAAAATATTTTTAACAACAGAATGTTCAGTTTTCTTAACTATTTGGGGTCTGATTACAACCTGTTTCTTTTTAAAATTAAGAATTTCACGAGCATCTTTATTAGCGGAAAAATGGGTACAAAACTAATAGTGTGTGTGGAAATGAAATTTCTTGAATTTTTAAAATGTTATTTTAAAATGGAGGTTCGAAAATTTGTCAATAGAGTTGCTTATTTGCTATTAAGAATTATTTTTAAGCACAAAATTTTTTCCAGGAGAATTAGTGACTTTAATTTTTAAATATATTTTGATCACAAAAATAATTTTTTTTCTTAAAAATGTCATTTCGCATTTAGCATTCACGCATTTAGCTTTAAATTAGAATTTTAATTATTTAAAGTCTATTTATTAACTTGATCCTTTTTTCTCCTCATTTTTTATCGGGTTACCCACTCCTTAAACCCATAATCTAAGTTGTTCATAAGAATGCATTATAAGGATAGTGGTTGTAGAACACCATCTAATGAAGCATTAAATAGCAAATAAGAGCAGGAAAATAAAAGTACATCTGAAAGTGATCAAATATTCTTTAAAAAAATGTGCACATTCTGCTTTAGTTATTGAAAGTAGTTAAAATTTTAATTGTTTAAACTTTATTTTTTAGTAAGAACTCTTTTTATATCCACATTAAACTTCTGCTATTTCAATATTAAATATTTGATCGGGATAACCCCCTTTTATATTACTCGCAATCTACATTGATTCTAAAAAAATGGATGACAAGAACAGTGTTTATAGAATACCATTAAATAAAGACATAATATAAGAAAATATAAATACTTTAGAGCTATGCACATTCAACTTTTAATGTAGAATTTCAATGAATTGATCAATTTATGATATCTATTTTACTTTTTAGGATTAAAGTATGTTGGATTACTTAATTTTGTTGATTTATGTTGCGTTCCTTTATCAAATAAATGGTAAGAAAGCACTAATCAATATACAGTAAACGTTGATAATTTATCTTTCAAAGGAAAATTTCAAATGTATTTATTTCTCATCGGTATTTATTTTCCTTCTTATTTTATCCTTTTAGCACACGCTGAGAACGATAAAAATCTTTCCCAAGAGTCAAATGAAATGTATGCCTATCGTGTAGAAGAAATTTCCCCAGCAAAGCAAAAAAATATAAAGTAAGAAAAATTTGAAAAAAATTCTTTATTTGTCTTCTTATAAATTGTCAGATGTCTTTAGAAGGAAAAATTTTTTAATGGTAAGATAATTTTAAGATATAATCACAAATATAGCAGTACATAACTCTCCAGTCAGTATATTTTTAATAACATTTTTTTTTTAGTTTTTGAATGTTTAAAAGAGCGAAAAACAAATAATTTTCATTTCATTTATTTTTGTAACCCTATTAAAATAATGTCGCATTTTTACTTATTTTTTATCATGTGTATTAAAATTTGTGAATGTAAAATATAAAATAAATTATGTACAATATGTTTGTGTTCGAAACTATGCAGCCACTTTTTGTTAACTCGTTTTGTTTTTGACTTCGTGACAAGTGCCACTATGTCCTCATTCTAATGGGAATCCCAAATATTTATGTCATAATCTTACTGTTTTCAGCTAACTTTAGGGGTTTGAAGTTACGTAGAACCGTTTATTTCAATCTAGTGATCGAAAGACACGATGGCTCAGAGGATGGAGAACTTCCCTCCGAATGAGGTGAACCAAGTTCGTGTCCCAGTAATGACTGGTCGATACTTATTCTGCTCTCGGCTCGTATCAAACACAGTGCGAACTTAAACTAATTAGTGTAACACTAATTTAAGTTAATTGCATCAAAAAGTCCACCACGAATGCTAGTTTGTTCCAATACTTGATCAAGGAAATCCTTTGTTTTCTGAGTAGGGTTTAAATTACAAGGCATTGCTAGTCATGAACTCACACATGAGTCGGCTGTTTAACACCGGTTATGAAACATAGTGATCCAAATTTAGTCATTTGAGTTAAGAATAAGTTTTAAAAAAGTTAACTAAACCATCAGTGTCTTAACTGTCTTGACCTATGTAATCCAGTAATCGAGCGTCAATGTGATATCGAGCGACGGATGACGTAGTGATTGATTGAAGGTAGACCCTTACGTTAACTGTAAATTATCAAATTGCTAATAATGTAGTTGGAAATGATTTAATCAAATGTAAGTGTTGAAGTGCACTGTCAAAATTTCCGGATCAAATTACGGTTAAAAAAATACAGTAAAATCTATTACGGTAAATAATACCGGTGCTGATACTTCGGTGCGGGAATTTCGATTCCACAGATTTTACGAACACGTATATCACATGTACTGGGTAGACTTATGATTCGATGATAGAACCCTGGCTCCTCCGGACCGGTGCCCGATTCTTTAATCACTGAGCTACAACGGCCCCGAATTAATTTTAAACGCAATTGTTGTCAGAGTTTAAAGTTTAGTCCTAGGTTAGGCTCCCATTTTGAGAGCGGCCCATAATCTTTTTGTCACTTCATTCATGATAAAGATTCTGGAAATGTACAATAATGGCAGTCATTACGGAATACCCAATAAAGGTATTAGCAAACGAAGCAAGTTTTGTGTAAGTTATTCCCAAAACCGATTTTTGAAATGCAGTTTAGAGTGAAAGAAACTTTAAATGTTCATAATGATGTTATACCTTTTTTAAGTTATGTATCACCTGTAATAGTTAAGAAAATTTCTAATGTCGCGTTAAATCCCTATTCCTCGATGTCAATGCATTTCAAAAAAGCAAAAAAAAATGTAAGAATTATTATTTTTAATTAATATTTAACGCAAAATAAAAGTTTTTAGTGTTAATAACTGGTTATGGTTCAAAGTAATTGACTATGTTTTAAATTGTTTTATATGCCTTAGAATTATTAGGTTTTTTTTTATTGTTTTTCAGCAACAAAATGATATCTGAAGATAAACAGGAAGATAGTTATAATTCCCGAACCCTAAAGTTTGTAAGTATTTCAATAATACTTTTTATAACTAATGTAATGTTTATCTATAATGATTTTGGATTGCAAATATAATCGCACATATTTCAGTTAATTTATTTAAAAAGTAAACTAACTACAAGTTAAATTAACAACAATTTATAAACAAGATACAATTAAAATAAACTGCTTTTTTACCTTTTGCGGTCGATACATTTTGTTGATGGTCGATACATTGCCTCTGCGCATGCTGGTGCAAAAGTATTGGAATTCGTCTCCTGTATGCCTCTCGCCTCCCTATCGCTCTCTCTCTGTGCGATTCGTGTGAATTCAGATTGATAGGTATCTATGAGATGATCCAAATATTTAAATCTGACATCGTAAGAGCTTATTTATAATCAAACTAATTGAGTTATACTTACATGAAAGAGAAATGCAAAAAATTAAACACTTTACAACGTTGTGTAAAACAGTAAATATTTGAATGTAAAAATTGTAAGTGATACAATGCGACTCAATGTTGTCTTAAAGAAATGAAACATTTCATTTACAGGAAGGAATGAAAATTTCATAAAAGAATCTTATCAACCTTCATAGCTACTTTTTTTATGAGATTTCTTTTTCATGTATTTATTATTTATTTTACTCTTTCTGTTTTGTCTCATTAAAAAATCAATTTCCATTTCATTCAATGATTTTCATTCATTTCACTACGTAAAAATATTTTTTTCATTTCCTTCTCAATTCCATTTATTCCATTCTATTAATCATCATATAAACAAGAAAAAACTGGCTTTATATTAAAATTATAATTAAAAGCAATGACTGTAAGTACTAATAAATGGAGGTTAACCATTAAACTTATAAAATTTAATAAATGGTATTTCAAAGCATGATGTTTCTTTTTCTGGGATATTATTTATGATTTGTCTTTCGTTTATTTTAAAGTTTTGTTTCTTTCTTTTCAGTTTCCAATCGTAGTTGTGAGAAATAGCGAAGATACCACTGCTGCACCAAATAACACGATGGACGCTTTGACACGATTGGCAAACCTCAAAAGAAACGCCATTTTCGGCTATTTGCGAATTTTCGGAATCAATCGTACTTAATGAGAGAGTTTCATTGAAAAAAAAAATGCTTAGTATAAATATTCTTGTAAATAAATCATAATTAAAGTCATATGTTTTTCAATCGTCTGTGATGAATATTTTCTCGTGCATTGTTATGTATATACTTTTTAAATTAAGTAAATCTTGGTTGGTTGGTGGTTGGTTCTAATGCCACTTGCCACACGGGCAAGCCCGCTTGGTGAAACTGAGCAGCAAATTTAAGACAGAGTGTGCGATTCTTGTTTTTCAGTGGCGCCGTCTATGGCCAAGAATTCGACTTCGCCACATCATACGTCACACCTGTTTATAAGGTGGGCCCAGTCATACATCCATTCATTCATCCACAGATCGTAATTTTGACCTGAATCAGAGAACGATCGATCTCCAATCCAATACCCCCAGAGGTATTGATTTGTTAACATGGAGGGCTTTTGCGATTCGACAGATTTAACGTGCATCAGTCACTTTACTACACAGGTAGTCTTCGGCCGGTGGTGCTCGAACCCACGAACTCTCGGACATGGGCCCTGCGCCCTACCGACCAGGCTTACGTTTAAATAATATAATTTTTAATACGTTTGAAATAAAATAGTTCTTCATTAAGAATACAGAGTGTTTGGTAATTACTTTTTAATATGTATTTTAGAATCCTAGTAAAGAAAGAATTTGCATTCAAGAACACATGAGGGGTTAAAAATTATTACAAAAAAATAAACGTTATCGAAATCGGCCGAATCACTAGTGATGCGCACGAAGGTGGGACATGTCTGGATGAGTTTTGGTATCGTTTCACGTTTCCAATAACGATCTTTTAACTTTACTGTGCCCTGCTGCAATCAATCAAAATTCATGCATTTTCAGAACCGCTTTCTTCAGTAGTGATATTTTTCGATTTAGATCGCATTTTTGTTTTTTCCCCACTTAAATTTTAACTTGCGATTCGTAATTGTGTATAATTGTTTTTTCATTTTTTGAAAGATTTCTAAAAATATAGATTACGAGGGGTCATTATAAAGCCCCTTGGATCTGTAAAATTTTTGCAAAATTAGCATCGAATTTTTTTTATTAAAATTATTATTGGTGTCGAAGTACATCAGAGAGGCCAACTGTTCCGGACACGCTAAAATATTTTTTAAAAAAAACGGTAAATAACTGCTAACTAAATTTTGCGAATATTTGACTATTTTTTCTCTCTTTCTTAAGAGGTATAGCAATAATAAAATGGTGAATTAGATAAACCTACGAATTGTTTAGAAATAGTGGTGGATAAAAATCTACTAAATTAAATTTATTAAACCAAGAATCACAATTGATAAACTACCACTTTTAAATATTTATATGCTGTCCTGAGCAAGTTGGCATCTCTGATATACGCCCGAACATTAAATATCCTACACTGTAACAAATGTTTGATCATCTGAAGATCAAAAATGTTGGCAACTACTTAACATCAAAGTGGTGCTTGGCTAACTAGGGAAGTGTGACTCGCCAATTTTGAAATAAACTAGTGGGATGTATGCCTTATGAGGAATAATTTAAAGGGGGCAACATTCGTTTCGGCCCATAGAAGATCCTATGAGAGATAAAAACTATTCAATATATAGAAAAATCGGTATTTGATTACTTCAATGCGGACTATTAGTTATTGTAATTATCTCATACTCCAATTAATTTTGTGGTACTTTCACGTACTATATAATGCATATTTATTGTCAAAACTGATTTCGAAAATTATATATATCTGTAGTTTTTCAGAAAAACCTGTTGGGTTAATTAAAAAAAAATGGCATCAAATTTTTTTTCAAAAAATTTTTCAAAATAAAAACAAGTGAAAAATAATAAATTTCATTTATATCCGAGTCGAAATATAAGAAAACATTTCAGAAAAAATCAAAGTCTTAAGAAAAGTGTATTTTCCAGAAATCAATGCTTAATATATATACAAGATTTACCTTTTTAAACAGTATTTTGGCAATACTTGAAAAATACGTTTTGTTCCCTAGGTTATAATGAGACTGAAGTTATTATATAATTTTTTTTGAAGGTTTCTTCGTTTATGAAATAAGTGTATTAAAGACAAAATTTTTCTTGGAATGAATAAATATACCATCTTCAGAGTTTCAATAAAAAAATTAGCAATTTTTGCTATATAATAAATTTATTTAAAGAACGTGACTCTAAACATGTTATAAATAAATCAATAACAATTTCTGATTTTCAAAGAAGTTTTAAATTGCAACTATAAGTGTATTATTAATACACTTATAGTTATCATAAAGATAGTTAGACTTATCATAAAGATATTCTTATATATGTCATATAATTCAAAATTTAAATATTTTGCAACTAATTCATTCTCCCTCTGATTAAAGATAAATAATAACGTAAATCTCTAAAATAACAAGAAAAGACATTATATAATTTATAAAAGATAACGTACTTCCAATCCATTCTCCAATCTTGACGCATAGGTTAGAGCTGCGCCGCCATATGGAATAGCGCGAACCAAAAACGTGTAGTCTCTAATTATATGGCAGCGCTACTTTAACCTATGTTTCAAGATAGGAGGATGCCAATTTTTAAAGTTAAATATTTCAAAAATTAGCTAGGATATCAGATATAAATATAAATGTATGAATAATATTATAAAAATAGCAATGTTTTGGCAAAATATTGAACAATTCGCAGGACATAAGACATCAACGGATTTTCCCCCTTAAAGTGACAAATCACCTCAAATTTTGTGTATACAGTACAGTTGATCTTTTATGAAAAAAATCGAATTGAAATATTAAACATTTTTTAAGTTCAAATTTCCCGCCGAAAAAATTGTAAAATATTTTTAAAAATGCATTTTAATTTTATGCAATCACATGAATTATTTCAGATTTTTTTACAAGATCTAACAATATGAAATTTTTTTTTTCATCTATCACATTTTTGGATGTTACATAAGCTATACTCACAAAAAATTCCATCAGTTTGGGAAAATGCGTATTTTATTTCGACTTATATTTCGACTCTGATATAAATAAAATTTATTACTGTTCACTTGTTTTTATATCGGAAATTAAAAATTAATTATGCCAATTTTTTTTCTTTTTAAATTAACCTAATAGGTTTTTCTGAAAAACCACAGATATATTAAATTTTCGAAATCAATTTTGACAGTAAATATGCATTATATAGTACGTGAAAGTACCACAAAATTAATTGGAGTATTGAGATAATTATAATAACTAATAGTCTGCATTGAAGTAATAAAATACCGATTTTTCTATATATTGAATTATTTTTTGTCTCTCATAGGACCCTCTATGGGCCGAAACGAATGTTGCCCCCTAAAATTATTCCTCGTAAGGCATACATCTCACTAGTTTATTTCAAAATTGGCGATTCACACTTCCGTAGTTTCCCTTGTAAGTGTTTCACTATACTTAAATACAAAGACAGTTCCTTTTGCTCTGAAACGCCTAGAATGTTATTTTAAACTACTTACTACAAAGTAACCGCCGTAAAGTTATTGCTTTGCACAAAGTCATCCCGGGGTGACTTTTTGCATTCAACTAATTGATTGTTTACAAATAATAAACATTTCAAACCAGGTCTTAACTACATGCAATTGCTTCCCAGATGGCTAACAACAAATTTTAGATCAGATGCTGTACAATTCAAAATCTTTTATCTATTTTTTTATTAGGTCAAAGTTGGAAAACTGAAAATTCAAGCACAAAGTCACCCCATCTGACTTTATATAATTAAGATTTTACATAGAATCTTTTAGTGCGACTAATAATTTGGCCGGGGACTGTGTATATATATATATCTTCCTAGTAACTGTTTTTTGGGAAAAGTGATGAAAAATAAATCACGCAAAATTGCTGGTTTTTCTTCGGGTATTACGAATATAAAAAAGTAAAGTTGTGACAATTAAATTAATTATTGAAGTTGTGGCTATTAATATATAGCGGATATTGTTTCATTAACATTAAGCAACTAACACTAAAAACTGTAGTTACATATTTGTTATAAGCCAATTTATCGTTTGACAGTGATTGTGCAGTGCACATGATTTGCCTTTTGACAGAGAATATGATTTTATTTGCATTCGTTTTTGATCACAAAAATATGTACAACTATCATGTAGTATCCTTTTCAACAACACTCTCCAGTAAATCAAGGAGAGCTGAAATCTGTGGATTCAACTCATCTTGGAAAGAGTGACTAGTCTTTTGCTCCAGAATTAGTGACTTTAATTCTGTGACTGTATTTAGGGATAGAGGTGACGACCACATTACGATTTCCTTCACGTGATTCCAGTCAGCATCAGTTAGTGATTGCTTAAATATTAGATTCTTCTTAATTCCTTTCTCAGATAGTATAAGTTCATTTTTGTATAGCTTCACTTCATTGATATTATCAAAAGATGCATTCAAAAGTATGGTGGCACTTTCAAGAATGCCTTCACTCAGTGCATACTCTATACAACTACGACAAATAAGTCGAAATTCTGCAACATTTTCAAGAGAAGACAAGTTGTAGTTTATAAATTTTTGTAACACATCGCCTACAATGAACGGCATGTCTATGAATCGCTTGAAATAATAATTACCCCATTTTAGCAAAACGTCTACTTTAAATTGTTGAATTTCCTCTCCCGTCTGGAAATACCAATTCAAGAACTGGTCCACACGCTCATGGTTGGGCAAAAATATCAATGTTAAATAGATTACATCCGGAGACGATATAGCTTTCTTAAATGTTTCAATTCCCACAGATTGATAAATCCATCTCAAGAAGGACTCAGCTGCGTGGATGTTACCATCGCATATCCAATCAATACAAATATGCCAATCATTAAATCCACTAAGCCACGATATTATCAGTCGATCTTTCTCTCTTTGCTCCATAAGATTGATTTTATAGGGATAACATTCTGGTGGCAATGTAGATTTTGATAATAACACGTGAAGCGAATTGAGATTGCTTGAATAAATAGCACGCTTAAATTCTATCCGACCAAGGATAAAGCAGATAAATAGTTTAATCTCTTCTTTGGAACCATGGTTTAATATCCTATCAGCCATGCTTATATTTTCTAACTGCACCAAACGCAACAACACTTCGCAAAAACATTTATTTTTCAGAAAGGATCGTCTTAGTCTTAAGGGACTGGCACTCCATATTTCTTCAAAAATCATCATTTCATTTCCCCGGAATCTCATCTTAGAACTAATACTCTCCATTATACATGCATAAATGTCATCTCGCAGATTATCTAACAGTTCAAAAATAGTGGACAAGAATATTCTTCGATATGGCCAACTTTCGAACAATAACGTTAATACATCAGAACGATTCCGAAAAAATTCGGTCATTTGAGTTAAGCGATTGACATGAGATAATAAAAAACATAAAGCATCTAAGGTGTTTGAAGAACTCTGATAAAGTATACGTTTTTGCATACATTGAGTAGCTTGCAAAAGCCATGTACTCAAATGATCGTTTTTCTCCTGCTCCGACAATTTTTTCCAAAAATACTTTAGGGCAACTATGTTACCAATTCGAATCGAGCAAGTAATCATATTCACATCAATACTAACCTTATTATCGTATATTTCATAATCCACGACTCTAGTTGGAAAACTCCCTAAATTATCGTCGAATACACATGTCCAATATCTTATCAAATCATTCGGGTGCCTTCTAAGGCAGTTTCTATCTAGTTCTGGAATTTTCTCCCACAAAATTGAAGCATATTCCTCGAAACAATGAGAGCAGGCTATCGCACACAAATACCAAATATTTAAGCTTCCTAAGTTTCCATTATCGAATAGTTCCTTAAGGGATTTCACTATGTCAACTGTCCCCTCAACTGTCCAATAAATTGTACCGCGCTTCATGTAATACTCACAGAGTTTTCTTTGATTTCTTGTCCAGCTATTGAAACTACGAAACACTTTCCACAACTGCCACGAAAGAGGTCGAATAACGTATGAGATTTCCGTCTTCAGCGATGAAGGCAAAGAGCTATTAGACAATTTGTTTAATATTCTATTCTCCAACTCATCCATGACTCTGGCATAGTTTAAGGGAGAAGATAAGAAAGAAGATGTCATTTCATTCCTTATATGAGGCGCCGTCCATAGCCCAATTGCAATCGACACTACTGCTATATGCTGCAGGGAAGGAGGTTCAGAAAAAATGTTTATGAAGTCGATTTCCGTTGATTCTGTTTTAGAAGTTTTGAGTGTCCAGCTTCCAGATCTCTTTTCTTTGCGGACTCCATCTGCAAAATGCAATTTTTAAATTTAGTTTTGAATTAAAGATTCGAATAAAAAGAAAGAACATGATGCTTACGTAATTTAAAACGAACCTAAGTCATATATTTGATATGCATGTTACTAGTTAAGGAGAAATGAAGTATTGTTTACAATACTTAGGCTATGTCGAATGCAATTTAGCAATTTCTTGCTTTTAAACCCAAATTTGTATACTTTTTTTAAACTTAAGATGTTTTTCTAAAATCGGTTTTTGAATACCAATTATTAACTACTTCTTTGTGGTATCCTTCAGTAGTAATTTCGTGTAGTTCAATCAACTGGTAATTGCAGGTGGTTAGCATAAAGTATGAGTAGTCGTATATTGATATACTGTATCATTGACTCTATATTTTGTTTGAACTTGCAGTATGATGAAAGATTTTAGTTTTTAGTTATGGACATTACATAAAAAGTGATACGCATTAAGAACTCTTACGTATTTAGTTATTCTAAATGTTATTAATACATTTTAATAATTTAGAAAAAAAGAAGTTGAAGTCAATGAACTATGCACATTTGTGTTCTTCTGAACACGAATGTGCATAGTTTTGCACAAATGTACAAAATTTTCGTAAGAAATTCAAAGAAAATGCGTTTTAGTGTCCGATTTCGTCACTATAAATATAGCCTGCACTATTTGAGCTCATTCCCTTGAACTATTAATAAGTTATTCAGTGTGATTCGTTTTACCATCTTTTTCACACACTGTTAGTGCGCAAAAAAAAAAAAAAAAAAAAAAAAAAAAAAAAAAAAAAAAACCTGAATAACTTTTATTTCTAATGGTCGGATTTTTCCGTACAAAGTTTTGCTCTTGATGGTTTCTAGGGATAACCTCAAACATGAATAAACGCAATTTTTTTTACATATTTAGATCCTTGACCTGTAAAATATACTGGAAATTGTGACCCTAATAGTTAGGTCTGGAGAATGGATGAAATTTTGGTCCCCTTAATGTTAATTTCCCTTGTTGCGTTTTTAGTCATATCATAATAATTAAATGAGCAATTTATATAAAAAAAACTTGCATTCACTTATGAAACCTATCTACCGAAAGATAATTTCACTCAAACACTAATTTTTAATAATTATGTATTAATTAATTTAATTGAGGATGAAAAAATTTTGAATTATGAGGTATAAATTTTTTTATACCATATAACCCCACGTATTTTTCGATAGCAAAATTAATTTAAACTGTCTTTATATAGTAGAAGCCGAGATAAATTAAAATTAACTACTTTTTAAAAAATGATTTGGTGACAATATAGAAATATTTAAATGGGGAGATTAATATTTAAATGCGGTTAACGTACGAGGAACTTGAATTACGCATGCGTAAGGTAAAATTTCATTCATATTTTTTTCCGCTGAGAGCCGAATGCTAATTTTTCTTTAATTATGAAATGCTTCTTTTAAGTCATCCGAAAATTTACTCGTAATTTAGCAAAGAGGTTCGAATAAAACATTATATTTAGCGAATGTTGAGTTTTATAAAATCATGTTTCTGATAAAATGAGGTTATACATCTGCTTTTTTTAAAAAAAAATTTCTAGTAAGTTCATTGAACAATTGATACAATTTTAATATACATAAGTATAAATTGATATGGAACAGTATTTACTATATATTTTAAGAAACGCTTTTTCTTATTTTTCTTATAAGAATTTCTTTAAAAAAA
>NC_092211.1:23790334-23793525 GCF_043381705.1 Parasteatoda tepidariorum | reverse complement strand
AAAAAAAGATATAATCTTTTCTTCAGCCCACACGATTATATCCGCAAAACAGAGTGCTTTCTGATATTGTATCAATAAAGCCGAAGCAAAATATATTAATACAATAGTGTGAGGAGCACTCAAAATTTTTTTTATAAAAATAACAACAAATAAAATAGATCACAAAAAGTAAAAATAAGTAACATGTAAAAACAGAAAAGATTTTCTGTTTTTACATGTTACTTACAGAAAAGATTTTCTGTTTTTCCATGTTACTTATTTTTGTAAATTATTATGTTTCAAAATAGACTACACTCAACTAAGAGTTTAAATAGTAATTTTCCATTTAATATGTTCTAGCAAAAAACATATTTCAATTATATCCATTTAGTTTTTTGTTAATTAAAATGCAATGCTTTTATATCTTATTTAATATAGAGTGCATCATAATACTTTCTCAAACCAGAATGACGTAATTTTTTCTTCAGTAATATTTTCTTGTCTAAACTAATTTACTTTTTATTAGATGTCTAGTTGATAAATTGTCACCCGATTCTTAGCAATTATCACCAAGTTGAACCTGAAAATTATAACTATGGTTCTTTTTTAACGCACTGATTAGCATGTAATAATATAAAAATAATTTTATCCTTTTTAGTAAGAAATATTAATTATTTTCCTTATATTATTTTTGAGCAATAATATTATTAAAATATTGCATCAGTATGGTAAATTTTAAAAAATACAATTAATTTTATTCAAATAAAAAAAAATCCAATTTAAATCAAATACGTATGATTTTAGAGTAAAAAAAAAATAATAATGATTGCCAACCATCTCTTCTGGTCAGAGTTGTAGTCATAAACTTTTTAGTACATGAACTGTAAAAATTCAAACATTTTATGTTCATATATATTTTTAAAAAATAATATGCAGAAGTTTAGTTAAAAAAAAAAATCTCACACTTGTTACGTAAAACTATAAAAAGACCGAACGATTATTTATGCAAACGATTATATATGATTATTATGAACTAAACTTTATGCAAACGATTGTTTATGACGTCATTAGATAAAAGTGTCATTAACGCAATATTATCCAGTGTTTATTAATAATTTTGAGTGGCAATGTAAAAAAAAAGTTGTTCTAAAGTTTTATAATAACATTTTTGTTTTGATAGAACGCAGTTATTTATTTTAGAATTCCAATATATTTTAATAGCTTTGATAAATCGGGTAGAGTTATTGGAAGCACGAATCAACACTCTCTCAAAAAACTATTTACATTTCAAATTATCAAAATATATTGAACAGAGTTTACTTTAAAATACTTATATCTTTTGTAAAAAATGGATAGCCGTGAATATCTTAGGCGATATCAACAGCGACATAGAGCTGAACATGATTTAGCTGCACAAAATTAAATGGAAAATAATCGTAGTGCTATCAATACGCGACGGCGGAATGCGCAGCGAAGAAACGTTGAAAAGTCAAGACGTTTAAATGAAAACGAATACCTTGGTGTACTTACGAATACTTCTGATTGAAACTAAAATATTTTGTCAGTTGACAGTATTGAAGTTAATTGAGCAATTACTTTCAATGGTATTTGCTTTTGAAGTATTGCTTAGTATCAACTTATTAATATTACATGTTTTAATTTGTTTGTAATTTTTGTAAAGATTTTTTTCAGCAGGTTTTAATTGTTTTTAGTTTAAAATTTAAATTACTGGGGGGGGGGGAGATAAAGCACCATATAGGGAGCGTCCGCCATCCTATAAGATCAACAATGATTTGACTTAGGCTGTACCACGCATGTTTCGGATACGGAGATTAATCTCCGGCTAATGCCCTATAGTAATGTGTAAATAATATTGCTTCCTCGCTTTATATAAGTTTATAATATTGTTTGTATTTAAATTGCTTTATATAAGTTTATAATGTTGATAGTAAGTTCCTCTGACGTTTTACAATCCTATCATATTCTCTCTATGCAATATTGATGCAGAAAAATTGCCAGCTAATCTCCAGAAAAATGACTTTAAGTTAGTTAAAGAAGCTAACGAAAATGTAATTGCGTAGCAATTACCGGGGGTTGGCGAGCGGTAGTGAGCAGGGGGCGGAGCCCTCTAGTATATATATATTTTTTCAATTTCTAAGTTCTAACTAAGAAAAGTCCTGAAGAAATTTTTTATGACATTAGTTTAACTGTTCAAAATTTACTCATTTGATGAAATTACGTAGAAATATAACCTATACCTCCTTGTGAATTGATAATATAGAAAATTATTAAGGGCTTTTGTAACTAGCTGGATTTTAAGTACATATAACAACATTGATTTCAAGATGTTGAAATTAATATATTTTGTGGGGTATGTTTGAATCAACTATGCCAACCATCGTCTATCAAACAGTACCTCTATATAGAATTGAGTTACCAAGTCTTATATGCTTCTGAATTGATATTTAATATTATTAGTGGTAGTTATGCCACATTACACTCCCCTTCCAGAATTTTGATCTGTAATAGATTTCGATGATGGAATACTACTAGTCGATTAACGCTGTTTTATTTATTTATTAATAGATTTTTTTATTTATATTATTTACCCCATTATAATTTTTTCATTTTTATTTATTAGCCGGGAGAATCTTATTTACTTCACCGGATTTTTGACCGCTATTTTGTGTGCAAATCAACTGCTTAATGGGGACCATCTGTCTATGTTGCCGAGTACATATCACGTCCGGAGGTCACCAATGTGGGGAGTTTATTATGTCTTTTTTCATCTCTCAAAGGGTACCTCTATATAGAATTGAGTTAACAAGTGTTATAAACGACTGAATTGGTATTTAATATTATTAGTTGTAGTTATAACACATTTTCTTATTACTTTAGGTACTAGTGTACCAATATTTTAAGAAATTTATTTCGAATAAATACCTGGTATACATCACTAACAAAATATAAGTATTAGTTTTTTAAATTTATTAGTTTAATTATAAATTTATGCCCCAAATTATAATTCATTACTGCAATTAATAAAAGTTCTTAGGATTCCTGGGGCATTTAGTAAAAAAGTACTTAATGTCATAAAAGAAATTAAATATATCTTTATTCTGATTGGTAACAGGAACAGGGGAAAGATATAAATGCATAACACGAGCAGCGTGAATAGCATGAAAATATAAAAAAAACATAACGTGTTACTT
>NC_092211.1:23692660-23789834 GCF_043381705.1 Parasteatoda tepidariorum | reverse complement strand
GAGCCCCGCCCCCATAGCTGCGTTTGTTTGACCAATAAAAATTAAGGTCGGATACTTTTTGATCATACCTCGTATTAATATATTCAAAGATTTAGTTGACCCACTTTTAACTACATGAGAAACGCCATATTGTTTGCTCTGTTCAAAACTAAGTTAGGAACGAGGAGAGCTAGTGACGTCGTTGATGACGTAGGACCCCTGTCTATTCGACGAGCAACATTTATGTCATTATGACATTTATGTCATTTGAGAGAGGTATGAACTTTAATTGTTTGAAAAATTAACTCCAAACATAGTTTCTACAATCTCAATTGCTGCTGGCTTTTACTTTACTGTTGTTATGGCAGTTAGTTAAAAATAATTTAAAGACAGAATTCAAAATACTCAATATACATTATTGTTGTTATACATTTTACTGTAAGTGGGAGATGCGATGAAAATTATGATTGAAAACTGGGCTGTGAATACTGAAAGTTTGAGAAACGCTGGATAAAGGCATAACACTAGACTATTTTGTAGAGCTGCTAATAGCGTCATTTCATGGTTTAATTTTGTCAAAATAAAAATAAGTAAAATAAATCCTAAAAAAATGAAAACTATATTTTTTTCAATTATAATGATATGACGGTTTTGCATGAGCAAACATTTTGTTAACCACACTTTTACAGTTAAATAGAAAAAGATTAAAAATTTACCTTAATGGTACTTACTTTTTGATTAATTCATTTTTAAACGAGTATTTCCTGTATGCATTTTCAGATATGCACAGAAATTGGGATAATAAAGTTCTAAAAATTTAAAACTATTTTAATAAATTTTTCATTTATTGTTAAAATATATTGTATTTTTAGGTTAAAGCAAGAATGTGGACACCAGTTCACACCTAGAATTATCATTTCATTGAATGCAAAGTAAGACCATCATGTGGATAAAAATCATATTCGCGTCGTTGCTGCAGAATTAGGAAAAAAAGAATTTTCCAAAATCTCTTTTTTTATTGAATTCATTAAGAACGAATTCATTAAGTTTTCCCATTTTAAAAAAAATAGCTAAATTATTACTAACGAGACTAACTATTATTATCATTTTGAAATTACGGGAACATTTTCTTATCATGCAGTATGCCTTGACCAGACAACAATCGATCATTTTGAATGCTATTTCAGAAAAAATGAGATTACTCTGTCACTTCTTACTATTTTAATTTTTTTTACAGTCACTCGGTTATTATTTTTTGAAGTGAAACTTCTTATGCGACTTCCAACAAGGTTGCTTTAAACGTTTAACGCTACATTTTAATTGGCCGGGAAATCACGTGGTAGGATCCAGTTTTTCCTCATTTATTTCCATATTGTTTTGGTTTTCACTAGCATAAAAATAATAAAAGTCATAAAATTATTGTTTTTTCTATAAATATTTTAGTTTGATTTGATACACGTATAATTTAATAGGGTAGTATTTCTTATTTTCAAACTTAGTGGATAACAATTGTAAAAACTGAGTCAAAACAACCCCACGGACAATGCGACGGATTTAAGGTTATGTTAAGGTACGTCTCTTGTGAATATCAATTGATTGTTAGGTTTTCTCTTTTCTAATTGCCATTTACATTTCACCAATGCAGCCATGAGGGATATTAAATTATTTATTGCAAAATCTTTATTGCCACTATCCACTGCAGGTTCACAAACTCTGGCAGGCGTTACTGGTGAAGAAATTGATTATTGTGAGTGGCCTGTGATCCTTGCAGGAGATTTTAATGTGAATTTCTCGTTACCTGAAGCTGAAACATTATTAACCTTCCAATTTGGATTGGAAATGACAAATTTGGATTGGAAATGACAAATTTGGATTAGAAATGATAAATGGTAGGAATGATCCAACAACCAAAGGTGTAACTACTATTGATGCAGTTTTTGCAAGAAATATTGGAAAAATGGAACTCAAACATTTCGTATCTTACTTTAGTTATCATAATCCCATTGTAAATGTTATAGGTTTGGATATTTCTCCACTCGAAAATGATAATTAAAAGATGCGATCAATTGTTAATTGTAAGCATTGTTAATAAAGTTTGCCTTAAAGAAACAATATGATTTCATTAAAAACCAATTTCTACCCCTTCCTATTTCATTTCCACATTACGAAGTTTCACTTCTTCCGCGCGGAGGGACTCCACGCACTATTTTTTTATTTTATAAGTTTTGCATCCATTTGCATAAGTTTCGTAACACTTCATAAAAATTCTATAAAACAAATTATTTGAGACTAGAATTTTTTTTTTTTTTATGTTGAGATACAAATACTGTATGAGAAATTATAGGGCATCCAATATAGGCATTATATATGATAACTAGCTTTTCCTTTTAAAGCAGCTGTATGCAACACGCAGTATACATTGAAAATCAACGGAGTCTCTAAACAAACAAACGATAAAAAATGAAATCTACACTTTTCAACAATTTTATTTGAAAAATGAGCATTTCACTTTTGGATTCATAAAGCTGAAATCATCACATTGGAAAGCTTCTGAAAATTCTTCAGCATTTTGCATGATTCCAGTCATCCTATAAAACAAATAAACACACACCGAAATCATAATATAATTGAAAACCACATTATTAAAGTTACATTCAAAAGTATAATTTAAAATATCAACCCCCACATTTCTAAGAATTTAAAAATTGTTTTTAAATATGTAATTTTAACCGGAAGTAAGAACTTCTACGTATGCATTTCTTAAACACAGCATTTTTAGTCATATTATGAGCTAAACATACTAGTTTACAGCTAGTTCATTTTTAAACCTATGTTAAATGTTTATAACGACCATTTTTTTATATTTCATTTATACACAGTAAAAAATTGCGGATGAATTTGCAGTAAAAAGTACCAGCAATTTAGGTGCATAATCCATGTAACCGTAACATTTTATACCGTAATTTTCGCAGTAATATTTATTTAAATACAGTGATTTAGCAATTTTATAGTAAATACTACACTAAAATTATGGTATATCAGATTCTTTATCCCTGAAAATTTTACAATAAAAATGTATTTTATGTTAAAAAGTGCCAGCACTTCGAGTGCGTGAACTTCTTACAGTAATTTGAGTCAGAATTTTTACATACAGTGTACTGTTTTAAAAACGATTTGCTTACCTAAATCTTGCAGCAGCATGCTTATCTTCAAGATCCATTTCTACCATTTCAGTTTCACACCAGAGCTTTAAAAAACAGTAAAGATAAGAGAAAATAGTCTTTCTTTTAAAAATTTAATTAAGTATTCTATAAAATTATAAAAAATATTACAAGCTAACATTAAATTAATTTGCGAGTTTTTATTCGCAATTAAAACTTCTACGTTTACAAATTTTAAAAATTTCTTAACATGATTACGAACAAAGATAACTTCAAAAGTTACAAAGAAGTGTTTTTAAAGATGCATAGAGAGTTCAAGAAAATATATAATTACAACAAAGAAATAAATAAAAAAAATTTTAAAAAAATATTTATAATATTAATGCAAATCAAAGCGTAATTATTTTTTGATCGCATTGTATTGACGCAGTAAAAGAAATAAACTATTTAAAACTTATGATTAAACTGTTTATTTATTTTCAATACAATTGAAATTCAGGGTATTTTATAGATTTTGCATTCCATTCAAAGTGAAATACAAGGTAAATTTTTTAATGAAAGCTAATGATTAACTAACGATGTATATTTACCTGTGTGATTAAGATGTAATATAATTGTCTTGTCGAGTAAGGGAATTCAGGCACACAAGTTGGTGAAAATTCATCCGTTAACAAGTGAACAGCCTACAATTAAAAACAATTTTTTGTTAACTGTAAAAGCTTGTACCTCCATAAATGTATGTAGTACTGATTTCTTTTTTCTGTTGCATGAGATTTTTGAACCTATCTCAGATATTTTCACGTCACTGATTTCAAATTTGCAATCTGTTTCTCTCTATTAGCTACAGTTTTCATGCAATTTGATAATGTATTCCTAACCAGGATTTCTTAAAATTTATCCGAGTGAATACTGGTTGCCTACTTTTCTGTAACGTAGGGAGTAGTAGGAAGAAGGCAAATCTGCATTTTTTAAATCTGCAATCTGTTTCTCTCTATGAACTACACTTTTTATGTGATTAAATAATGTTTTCCTAACCAGGATTTCTTATAATTTATTCGAGTAAATACTGTTTTCCAACTTTTCTGCAGAGTAGGGAGTAGTAAGAAGGCGAATCTGCATCTCAAATCTGCAATCCGTTTCTCTCTTTTAGCTACAGGTTTTATGAAACTTAATAATGTGTTCAAACCAGAATTTCTTAAAATTTATTCGAGTAAGTACTGTTTTCCTACTTTTCTGCAACGTAGGGAGTAGTAGGAAGAAGGCGAATCTGCATTTTTTAAAATCTGCAGTCTGTTTCTCTCCCTAAGTCACAGTTTTTTTGAAATTTAATAATGCATTCCTAACTAGATTTTCTCAAAATTTATTCGAGTTAGTACTGTCTTTCTACTTTTCTGTGAAGTAGGGACTAGTAAAAAGAAGGTGATAATACATTTCGGTTTATGATGCTATATGCTAATGTTATATGTTTTTTGTCTTAAACGTTATTTTATAAGGAGCAGAAAAATATATAAGTATCTATCTAAACCAACACGTTCCTTAAAAACTTGCACACTAACACAAAAAATAAAATAAACCAAAGACGTCATTTTGAAAAAAATCTGTAGCTTTCGGATGAAAATCAATTTCTGACTCAAAATCCCCACACTCGAATTGGGCAAGAACAAGCTCTTTTTTAAAAAAAAATATAGTCAAAACTACCTGACTATAATAAAATATGGTGAGGTTCTAAAATCTTAAAACTGGTTCGGTGGGAACACCAATAAGCTCTGTAATTTTTACTGAAGCTCTTTGGTAATATGATTTAAGTAAAAAAAATTAAATTTTATTTTACAATATGTAATGAAATTTGGTAAAAGTGGTAAACTATGGTAATATTGTCAATGATATCTTAGCATGGCATAGAAACCACTTATTTGATTTAATTTACTTTACAGTTTCGTATTTTTTACGAATTGTGGGGTAATAAGAACTATAATTTTGAAAATCAGAATTTCCAGTTACCATGTGGATGGAAAATTTGCCTAGTGAATGTTTAAATACCGTATATGTACGTATTACTAGAATTATTATTTTTTTTTTTTACCAGAAATGTCATTACCATACAGTAGGGCAATTTTACCAGAATTTTTTTCTCCGTGAGAAATTTGTATAAATGCAAAAAAAAAATTTCCCTTATGAAATTATTATAATAAGTACTGGGAAGGAGAGACCTACAATGACTTAATTTGAAAGATCGTATTTTTCTTTTACAATATTACAAATCATGGAACCACAAAGATATGTTACTTAACTAATATAACTTTCACTAAAGTAATTTCGTAATCAAAAATGCACTTTTTCTAAGTTTATATTTCTTTATTTTTATCATTTTCACTTATTTATTTTTGACGTATCATTTCAAAGCGCTCGAAAAATCACTTATTTCGAAAATATACTCTGCATAAACAAGAAAAAAAACTGGTGTAATTTATGTAAGAAATTTATTAAAAATAAATTAACATTTAACATAAAAAAACTAAACAAATCAGCATTATTTTCTGCTGTTGTTGTTGTCTTATGCTACTTGACAATACCTACAAGTCCTTCCATCAATCCACAGATTAATTTTGCCCTGAACCAGAGCACGATCAATATCTGATCCAAAAGCCCCAGAGGTATTGTTTTTGGAACTTGGAGAATTTTGTGTCCCCGATAGATTTAGCGTGAACCAGTCCCCATTTTGTGCACGGTCTTCGGCCCGCGGGGATCGAACTCACGATTTCTTGTATATGAACCCATTACTTCATTCTCTCCAATTATCCTCAGTCTGTACAAATTTACTCTGCATCATTTTTTTCTAAGAGTTTTATACAAAAATGTATGTTTAAGAGGTTTTTCCAAGGTTAAATAACACATTAAGCTAGGAAAAAGCTGTAGTTTCTTTGCTGGAATGTTTTTAAATTGGTACGCGCTAATAACACTGTAGGCTCTTTGAAACATTTTTCAAGCATTCGCCCATAGCTTCCTCAATCATGATCTAAAGTAGTAAGAGACTTACGACAAACGGTCTTTAAAATGTTTCTTGGCAGTGAAACTGCGGATTTTCTTTCCTTATTTATCACCAGTTTTAATCCGGTATCACTATCAGTCATGTGTCTAGAAGTTCGATTATCAGTCAAGTTAGCAAAACCGATCACTCACGTCAGTGTCCATTTTAACAAATAATGAGAAATAAGTATATCTTGGAAGTGAACCTATGAATGTTTTTCATATGTATTACTGATTTAACCAATTTCATACACGATAAAAAGGTAGCATTGAGAAAATTCACACTAAAATGAAATAACATTAAAAAAGGAAAGGGAAAATAAAACACAAATAATACCTTTTCAATAAGTTCAATAGCAATCAAATCTGCAAGATTTTCTTCGAAAGTTAACGTACCATTAACCTGGGGAATAAAATGAGGTACTTTTGATTCATGAATCTATCTAAGGTAATTTTGTAATAGATAACAGAGTATTAATCAAGAGCGATATATACACCGAAGAGCCATTACATTGTGACCACCCTCCATCTATAACAATGGGCTCGCCCATGCTTTCATGGTTTCTCGCCCAGGAACAATATTTTCATGGGGCACATTAGCACCCATAATCCTCATAAAACAATCCCTGACGTCTGTAAGCTACTTGAACATAGTTGGAGACCACGTTTATCTATTAACGGCAACAGTTTTTCCTGCGGGGGATGATATTTACCAACAGGATACTGCACCATGTCATAAGGGTCGAATCGTCATGGATTGGTTCGAGGAACATTCCAGTGACTCTCAAGTCATGTCTCGGCCCCCAAATTCACCTGACCTTAATCCAATAGAGCATGTGCGGTCCTACTTGGGAAACCAAATTCGTGCTGCCACGCTACCCCCTCGCAATGTAAGAGAATTGCAGGACCAGTTGGTGAGCTCTTGGTACCAAATACCTCAGACTACCTACCAACACCTTGTGGAATCAATGCCACGTCGGGTGTTACCAGGTTTGAGGGCTAAAGGTGGTCCTACATGTCTAGCAGGGTGGTCATAATGTAATGGCTCTTCGGTGTATTATATATACGTACACCAACCGGGTCCGAATTATGTGAACCTCAAAAAAGGNATATATAATATGTTCTTTTTAGGAATCATTCCTTTACGTCGGTGACATTTCAATAGAAAGAATAATTTTTTAGATAGGTAATAAAACACTTTAGCAGCCTTCTAATCTATAAGCAAATAGATTTATGATAAAAAAAAAGAATGTAATAAAGGAGAAAATTTGAAACTTACAAATAAATCATGAAACTTTTGAGCATACCATTTAAAGACATTTTTGTTTGGAGCCATGCTGATTTGAGAAGAATGCTAAAATATCGAACATTGTTTTAGATGCAAATTTATGTAAAAAAAGAAAAACTAAGTGAACAATAATTAATAAGTAAAAAAAAAAATTAAAATTATTAATTCTTTATAATTAAAATTATGAGTCTCATAACCGGTGAGGAAATATTCAAAATGAGGCATTTGGTTCAATGACATGTCAAAAAAAGGTGTCAAAATGAAAAGTCAAATGAAGTATTTACTAGATAGTCAGCAGACATAAAATTAGCGGTTACAACTGTATGCATCTTAATCAGTATTTCTTCAAAATAAATAAATAAAGTGCTAAAATAAAATATTTATATTTAAAAAAATTAATAAGACATTTTTCTGTACTATTTTAATATTTATAACAGTAGCAATGAATAATCAATTCACCAATGAAAATATTTATTTTCCTATCATATGAAATCACATGATACACCAAAAATTGATTGCTTTTGATTATTCCTTCAAATGCTGACAGAATCAGTCTTATTGAAAATGAAACAAAAAAAAAGAAAGAGAAACGTAAGTAACTTAAATATAATATTGCAAGTTTAAAAATAAAGCAAGTTAAAGAACATTTAACTAAAGTAGAATAACGTAAGTAAAAAGGAACAATTTAAGTAAAAGAAGTTAATTGAAGAGGACGCCTTATCCGGAGAGAAATTTTTCGTCCCAGATTCTCTTTCAACGCTATAATTAATTTAAAATTTAAAGTAAAAAAAAAAAGTGAGTTCAGACAAATTTAGAGTAAGCAATAAAGTTTGAAATACGAAAAAAAAAATCGTAAAATATCCAAATGAATATAAATTATAAGATAATAACTTAATACTCGATACTTATTACTCAATAGAAAAGTTCTCTTTCTGTAATTTGTTTGTGTTTTGATTTTTAAATTTGTTTTTCGGCGATTGAAACTTTATGACTTACTCGTGACGAACTTCATGACTTTGTCTGAACTCACTTTCATAAGTTCAGACAAACCTTAAGTAAGCAACCAAGTTTAAAATATTATTAAAAAAAACCCGTAAAATATCCAAATGAAAATAAATTATGAGATAATAACTTAAAACTCAATACTTATTACTCAATAGAAAAGTTCTCTTTCAGTAATTTGTTTGTGTTTTGATTTTTTAATTTGTTTTCGGCGATTGAAACTTCATGACTTATTCGTGACGAACTTCATGACTTTGTCTGAACTCACTTTCATAAGTTCAGACAAACCTTAAGTATGAAATAAAGTTTAAAATATTAAAAAAAATATCGTAAAATATCCAAATGAAAATAAATTATAAGATAATAACTTAATACTCGATACTTATTACTCAATAGAAAAGTTCTCTTTCAGTAATTTGTTTGTGTTTTGATATTTTAAATTTTCTTTCGGCGATTGAAACTTTTTGACTTACTCGTGACTAACTTCATGACATTGTCTGAACTCACTTTTTCTTTAATTTAAGTTTTAAATTAGTAATGGAGGTGAAAGAGAATTTGTGACGAAAAGTTTCTTCCGTGGTAAGTAAAAGAGATAGCTTAACTACTTAAAATGGAATAAAAAAGAATAAAAATGCAAAAGATTTAATAAATGCATAAAACCATGCATAAAAGTTAATAATGAGTGCATAAATGAGTTGAACATTAATTATTAAAACATGCAAATGAACTATTTCTATCATGCACTTGAGCTGGGCTTTGAGCTGTTTTGCAAACTGAGGAACGTATGACAAACCAGTTATACCAGTCAAAGAAAGAATTTCTGTATTTTGCTTCGAAAATCACGGAAACCAGGCAATTGTACAGGACGTACAAAAAATGACCGATTATTTGAAAAACGAATAAATGTAGAGGAAGAAAGATAAGAACGGCTCTCTCTGTTTTGCACAGGAAACCAGGACCTTTCCTGACAAAATTTCAAAATTAGTTATAAGGTTCCTCAATATATATAGTTAGCGCTTTTAACTGATAAAAACTGTACAACTATGTTTTCAAATAATCACTATTTGCTGCAACAAAATGTGCTGCATGGTCAGGAAATTCAGACAGTTACGCAAATATGTCAGTTGTAATGATCTAATATGTAGAAAAAATATTTGTTTTATAGCCTTTTCAACAAGTTAACGGACATTGTAACTACAGTTGAACCTCTATTTAACGATGTCGCTAAATTCCGATTATAAGTTCGTTATATGGAAAATTCGTTAAATAGAAAATCACCTTTTAAAATGCTTAAACAACACAAAACAGGTTTTTTATTCATAAACACTGGGCATAATTAAATTAAAAAAGCTATTGATGTACCTTTATCTTGCAAACTAGTACCTACTATTTATTTTATAAATCTTAACCGCAAAAGAAATCTGTATGAAACCAAGAATAGAGAAAAACATTTTACAATCACTATCATACTACATGCATTTTCAACTAAAAAAAGCTAAATGTATGTATAAAATTATAGCGGCATTTATTATAAAGTAATTTTAAACATACATTACCACACGAGCTCTTAGGTTTAATTGCCATTGATAAAATCCGTTAATTTGGTTTAAGTTTTTTGTTTGAAATACAAATGAAAAGGGAAAAGAATTTTACTGCTTTCTCTAAGATAACTTTTAGAGAAAGCAGTAAAATATTACATAAAGCAGTGGCTTCGAAAATTAATTCACAGTCATTTACTCCCATAAAATGCGTTAACAAGTTTGAAATGCTCTGAAATATTTTTAAAAATAGCGTAAGCGGATCTCAAAGAAAAGTTCGTTAAATCGAAAATTCACTACGCTTTCTGAAAGTTATTTCACAAAGAAATTTCCAAAATGTTTTTGGTTCCTCAAAAAAAAAAAAAAATCGTAAAATAAATAAAAACGCAAAATGAAAGTTCGTTAAATAGAAGTTCTGCTGTATTTTTAATAAATGGTGGAAATATATAATTGGTTTCATAAGCAGAAGGCAGCAAACCGAATATCTTTTTCTCATTACATATTTATAATAGATTTAATAAACTGTTTTTTACTTTTAGACATCTAGTATTTTTTTTACAATTTTCAAGTGAATTAAATGTGACGTATACTCATGTTGGTAACTAGTAATTGAGAAATTTTGAGAAAGAAATTATGCTATTTGAATATTTTGGCCAATTGTTATTATTTTTGGGATATATTTATTAAGTCAAAATTCTCCGATATTTGTTTAGGATTTATAATTTTATGTACACACATTGTCTTCGCCTTTTGTAGTATGTATATTTTATTGGAAATGTATATTTTACTGGAAAAAGAGCAATTACAAACCTTTTTCTCATTTTCTTTTTGTGTAAAATTTGAATATTGTCCAATAAGGCAAGTGGCTGTTGAGTTTATCTTCTGTAAAGCTTCATCAGAGATTTCATTTGTTTCTAAGAGAAAAAAAAAATGACGACTAAACTATAGATTCTTTAAAACAAATCTTTGCTTATTAGTGAATAAAAACATTAAATACGTTTGCTAATATTAGTTTATGCATTCGATCAGTTTATTTTCAATAATGTTATTTGATACGGAAAACAAGGCTATACTGTGAAATGCCAGCTTATGGCCAACAGTATAAGACAAGCGTTGCTAATTTGATGAAATGACACATCAATAATTGCTCTTATATACATCCAATATCATTCAGAGTGTTACTTAATGGCCACCCTTAATGCATATTTTCAGTATTTTCCGGAGAAAATATGCAGATTAGGTATCATATAATAATTTAATATTAAAACCAACGAAAAACAAAACGCTGTCAAAAACTAAGGAATCAATGCTGCTGAAACTATCCAAACCTGTTTGTACTTCGTTGCATTAGGTAATCGTATTCACTTTGTTGTTTTTATCCCACTTTCTCCTGTTTAAAGATTTAGCAGACCCTGATAACGTTTCTGTTTTTTTTTCTTCAATTTATAAAAATATTAGATTAAATATAATCTGCGATCCTCAATCTGGGATTTTTGTTTTCTTTTTTAACTAGGAATCTAAATGTAATTTAAGTGCTGTCATTACAGAACACCCAGATGAAATGTCTGCCGTAAATGTTTCTCGGATTCCATCTTTATATTTATTTAAGCGTATTGCACTAATTTAATCACTATTTTTTAGCACACCATATGAAACACAATTTATACCAGTGGTTTTCAAACTGTGAAACTAAAACATTTTGCAATAACAGGGCAAATTTCTTCAGTATACTGAAATATAGGAGTGACTTCTTCCGAAATTATGATAAGCCGCTTTCTTGATATTGCAGTATTCTTAACCCGCAAAAATATAGATTCTACATAGATCTTGAATCATAACATCGTATTAAATTGCTGAAATTTCAATCGAGTGTTAAATAGAACCACATATTAATTCAACTTGAGCCAAGGTGTCGAACAATAGCGTTCAAAAGCTTATTACTTTGGTTTAATTTGGCGGTAGGGTTTACACTTTAAAAGTAAATTTGCAGTAAATGTGAAAGATATTACCATTACTTCTAACACTGTAAAAAAATATAAGTGGTGATAAAAACTTCTCGCGTTTTCTGAATTTTAGGAAATTAAAAATGCAAAATAATTATATCAATTTGATTTATAATTGGTATTTTATGATGCGAATTACAGCACAAATTGAAAGAAGAGACAAAAAATATCAAAAGCATAAATAATTTTTTTTTTTTTTGAAAAAATAATAATTCAATATTTAATAGTTATACGTTTTGAATGAGGTAAAACTCTAAGCATTTTAATCGTCCAACGTATAACGAGAGAAAATTTCAGTGATTGCTGTGTTAAGTGGCGTATATCATCAATTATGTAATTATCTCAAATTATGTAATTATAATTATTCCTCGCTATATATCCTTAACAGGAAAAGTAAATTATATTTCCATTATTACATTTTGTCATGCATAATTACGCGCAATAATTTTTTTCACTTTTCATGTTTCTTTTAGGCTTGTCACTGGCTAATTGAAGAAAAAAAATGATTTTGCCTTTTAAGTCACTTGTAAAGGAAAATAAATTATTTTAAATCGACAACATTCTTTACAAGGAAGAAACAAATTGAATTCTTTAATAAAACATTTAGTTTTTAAAGTTGCTGTAAAGAAAATGCGTTTAATTTGTATAAAGAATCGATACTTAACTATTTTTCATTCCTATTTGTTTATGTCGTGTTGCAACATGAAAATATATCACAAAAATACCATAAACTTTTCTATTTATTTTGAGCTTTATAATATTTTTTTAATTTCCACAATTATTATAAAGAAAAAGATCGAGATCATCTGATCTCTGAATTTATTTCAAAAGTATGCGAAGAAAGAAAGAAAGGAATAGCAAATACCTATTAGAGGATGAATAAGAAAAGTATGGTGGCATCACGATAGTGATGATTGCATGAATGATCCTTAATATAACGAGTGAATAAAGGAAGAAGAAAAAATTAGTGGGAGAGAAATTAAACAATTTAATGAATTAGTATAACATCAGCAATTTTTGACGAGTTGGTGATTTATGATTCGTTAAATTCAGGGCCGGATTAACCTATAGGCACATTTAGGCACGTGCCTAGGGCCTACGAAAATCTTGGGAGAAAAAAAATTTGTTGACAAAAATAATTTAGCTTTGAAAACAACAAATGTATTTTGCACAAAATTATGAAGATACAAATAAAAATATAATATTTTTCGGTAATAAATTATTTTGCAGAATCTTATGATCTAATATTAATTGTAAAAAATAGTTAGAAAATAAATTGTTAAAAAATAGTTTTTTTTAGCTATTCTTCTTTTAGATATAAAACGATATTGAGAAAAAATATGTATTAATTATATGTGCTTGTGGAAATTATCTGTAAAGATTTAGATGATTTTAAAAAATGTCTTTCCCTTTCTCATTTCATTATGATTACAAAAGCAGCCACATACAGTGCTGCCATCTAGAGATTTAGATATGCATTTAAACTTTTAGATAAAGTTAATCCATCCTTTCTTATTTCTTTTCGATTATAATATGAGCGGCAACTTATAGTGCTGCCATCTATAAATTTAGATACATATTTCAACTTGTAGTTATTTAATAATATGATGCTTTCAAAATATATAATTATTTTTTATGATTTAATGAGCAAACTTCTTCATTTAAATCCAGAAAATTAATAATTGAACTAAAAGAAAAGTTAATCCGATCCGTATTTATTCAAATCCGACTGATTAATGATTACTAGGATGAACAAAAAGTTAACCTAAATAACTTTTGACCTAATATTCGAATTTCGACTTACTGAGGTGAAATTTTAATATCTTAACGAGCACTATTTTAACACGCTACTTAATTATTACTATTTATGAAATTGGTTGGGTATTTTCCGATAAGTAAGAACGAAGATTGTTGTATTTTTTAGCTTTTATTTCTATGAAAACTATGTACAAAAAATTTATATTCCAAATTTAAAATTAATTTGAATTAATTGTAATTAACTTTTAATAAATAAAAATTGTTAAATTAAAATTGATTTTTTAATTAATTATTACTAATTGCTTTTAATTTTTAAATTAAATTAAAATTAATTTGCAATTTACTCGACTGCATAATTTTACAATTAGTAATAACTATACTTCTATAATTTATTAAACAAATCTTAAACACCACACTTAAATAGTGCTAACTAAAAATTTAATTAAACTTTCCTAAAAAAAAGGAGATTTTGAATAATTACATTCACGGGGTTTTGTTACATATTTTTTTCGATTGTATTATTTCAGTCATTAAGAAATGTTTTATTACAATAATTTGAGGGGAACATATTAAATACACTACTTAATTAATACTGCACCATTAACTGACTAACTCAAATGATTTCGCAAAAAATACTCAAAATTTGTAAAATTCAATTATTTTTTATTTTGGGGGGAAACTATTCTCCTTAATTTGTTAAAAATTTTGCATTTTTATAAATTTTTTAATAATGCTCAATTATTCAAGAATTATTAAATGATTAAATTATTGAACAATTATTAAAATATATGATGAAAATATTTGAGAGTTTTTATACTTAAGTACAAAGTATTTTTTTTTATTGCGGAAATAATCCCATTACTGAAATGTTAATAAAACAAAAAAGAATTTAGGAAAATTTATCCGGATCTAGACTTGCTTAGCAATGCCACTAAATGTCAAGCCATTTGTAGAAGTAATAACTTGTTCCGCACTTAGTAAACGTCATTTTAATTCTATTTTTTAATTTTATTGTAAATATTTTTAAATAATGGGAGAAAAATATAAAACACCTTTTAACTTGTAGAACTTTATATCCCGTTGTTCTTCGAATAAAATATAGTATGACTTTAAANAAAAAAAAAAAAAAAAAAAAAAAAAAAAAAAAAAAAAAAAAAAAAAAAAAAAAAAAAATACTCGCTTAAAATATGCATTTCTGAAACTTAAAAAGCAATTTCATAATGATAAAGAAACTTATTTTTGAAAACATTCCAAAGAAAAAACTTGAATACTTACTGAAATAAAATATTAATTCGTGGCCAATTTCGTGAGCTACAACAAATCCTAAAGAAGCATAATTCATCCATCTAAACACAATTAGTTAATTATCAATTAAAAAAATTGGTGAAATTGCAAATTTCAAACTATCATACATGATAACTTGTAAAATTTCTTATTTCATCATTTCAGATTCATTCACATATTTATTCCATGCAATTCATCAGCGTTTTCTCTTAATAATTAAAATAATTTTGAGTTCAAAATATTTATGCAGATTTTACTACATAATTTACTTATATTGCTCAAAATTATTGATATTTACAATATTTTAAATATGATTATGTTTTTGACAGCCGTTAGTAAAACTATATTCATGATGCAGTTTCAATAAAATGCTAAAAGTGTAGTTTCCCTTTCCATCAGTTTTCTTTTCAACAAACACATTTTAAAAAAAATGTTTTTTGAAATTGCATCAGGAATATTGTTTTTATAAGGCAATATTCACGATACAATTTCAATAAAGTACAAAAATGTAGTTTTGCACATAATGCCATTTAGTATTCCTTCAATAAATACATTTCCATAAAGTGCAAAATGTTCTACATGCAATTCCATTGGTTTTTCTTTTAATAAATACGTATTAAAAAATGTTTGTTGAAACTGAAATTCAATAAAGGGCAAAAAGTGCAGTTTTACATATAATTCCATTAGTTCTCGTTTCAGCAAATGCATTTCAAAAAATGTTTATTATTTATTTTCAAAATAATCTATAAAAATAGTTAAAATAAATATTAAATGTTTAAGAAAAAATTATAAAATTTGAAGAAAAAAAAATTAATTGGGAGATGTTTTTAAAATTTAAAATTCTAAAGAACTAAAATATGATTTGATTTTATACATACCTGGGCCGCAGGGAATCATAAACTGGTGGAACTAATATTCCAAACAATAGATCTGTGAAAAGGAATGTTCATTTAAATGCTATGGGAAACATTCTCGATTAGATGTATATTCAAAATATGATTAGATGTATATTCAATCATATTTTCTCGATTAGATGTATATTCAAAAGAGAAAAAAAAAAAAATACAATGTAAGTTAAAGAAAGAGAGAAAGAAAAAAAAAAGCATCATTTATCCTTTTTTTTTAGAGTAATTTGCATCCGAAAATTAATCTTAATTTTACTATTAAACTTCTAACCGAGATGAAAAAGAATACGTTAAGGATATAACGGTGTCAACTTAAACGTTTAATCACATTTTTAATTTTTAAAAGAAACCATACATATCAATATCCTGGTCTTAAGCGAGAGAAAAAGGAATTAAAATAAAAATATTTAATAAATTTTATTTTAGCTAACAAAATTTCATTTATTCGTGGTGGATTGCGTTTTACTGCTTTAAACAATATTATGCTATTGTGGTGAACCACCTTCTCACCAGATGGCGATGAGCTCTGCTCGCCAGGTGGCAGTGCAAAACATTTCCCTCAACCTTTTTATAAGATGGCAACATCTCTTGTGTTCAAACTTTAGTTTCCAGAATCTGGCAGCAGCTCAAGAAATGCTGCTGTCAAGAACATTCACCTTTTTTAAAAATGCTGTTGTCGTTAATCATGTCTGTCTTTTACATTGTAACTTAACTTTTTTTAATTATTATTAAACTGTTGTGATTATTAATTTTATTGAATCAATTTATTTAATATCATTTAATCTAATCACCACACCATTATATCTGTACGTAAATGAAATCTTATGAATTTTTAATGTTATGCAGGGTGTTCCGTTTTGGCATCCCTTAATGCATATTTCAGAATCTTTAAAAAAAATCAACAAATTATTCTTATTTAGGGTCAAAAAATAAAAATAATCTAAGAAAAAAACATAACTGAAATAAAACGTATGCCTTAGAAAACACTGAGGTCATGTAGAAATCCCTCCAAGTTTCATTAAGCAATCAACCGGGTTTTTGAAATTTTCTTACCCCACCTTTCTCGACAGTAATTCTTCANACCATATCAATATCCTGGTCTTAAGCGAGAGAAAAATGAATTAAAATAAAAATATTTAATAAATTTTATTTTAGCTAACAAAATTTCATTTATTCATAGAGGATTGCGTTTTACTGCTTTAAACAATATTATGCCATTATATCTGTACGTAAATGAAATCTTATGAATTTTTAATGTTATGCAGGGTGTTCCGTTTTGGCATCCCTTAATGCATATTTTAGAATCTTTAAAAAAAATCAATAAATTATTCTTATTTGGGGTCAAAAAATAAAAATAATCTAAGAAAAAAACATAACTGAAATAAAACGTATGCCTTAGAAAACACTGAGGCCCTCCAAGTTTCATTAAGCAATCAACCGGATTTTTGAAATTTTTTTACCCCACCTTTCTCGTCAGTAATTCTTCAGATTTCGATAGAATTTTTGTTTCTTCCTAACCTAAATGCTATTTAGAGGTCAATAATGCGCTTCTGACTAAGTTTATATAAGTCTAATCAGAAATTGAATCCAATTAACAAAAGCAAAAAACAAACAAAGAGGTAAATTAACTATTAAAACATTAAATCAAAATGGAAAAGCGCCTAAGGCAGCTAAAACCAAATTTGCTTTATTTGAATTTAGATATTCAAACAAACATGAAGCAGGAAAAAAGTAATAAAATAGAATATACTACAGGAATAGAATACAGGAGCCTTTCTGTTGTCAGTGGAAAAACCGAACCACTGACAACAGAAAGGCTCCAGTGTGTTTGCAGACAGTGTGTCCCCTGAAGAAGTGCTGTCTTACAAACACACATATATTCTATTTTATTACTTTTTTCCTGCTTCATGTTTGTTTGAATATCTGAATTAAGATTACATAAGCTAATATTTAGTGTAGCCCTTACGGAACACACAGTACAAAATCGCATAATCAAATTAAAATTAATCGTATATTACAAATTAAAATTACGTGTAGTAAATTAAATATATAAAAATGGATAAATTACCTACTAAGCCACGAGTATGCTGTGCAGTTGTTTGAAATATCCTAAAAAAATATCCACCTATTCATTTCGATTTATCATAAGTAATTACCAAGAAAATGTTTTTATGAATAATAAATAAAACAATAGATATACATAATTCCAAGAAGAAGAGGTAAGATATTATTTGAATAGACATTACTGGGGCAAATAGATTCATGATTTTGCCACTCTCGACCACTTTGGGTTTCCTTGTTTTGTTTTTCAACTTTTTTTCCCTCTCAGCAACTGTGGTTTTTCTAGTTTTGTTTTTCGCCTTTATTTATTTATTTAATTTTTTAATTTCTCGTTGGCAACATTACGTTTTACATTTCAGATCACTTTTGTTTCTTCAACTTCACGTCTGGGAAGTCTTGCAAATGGGCGCCAACATTTTAACGCTTGAAATGTGTCGACTGTTATTGCCATCTCGTATATTTTTGAAAGCAATGAAGTTTTTGATCAAGTAACACAATATTCTATTTCAATATCATCTAAAAATTATAAAAATATACACTACCATTCATTAATTTCAATAAGCCCATGGAGTTTTCCTTTTTTTCCTGTATCCAAATTTGTTCATAATTATCACGTATTATAATACATAATTTTTAATTATTTACGCAATATTTAATTCATGTAACATTTCGCAATGATTGAAGCTTACTTCTATAATCAACGCTTCAAATGCAATTAATTGATTCACCTTTAAATACGTCTTCAATGATTTAATACTAGTTATTTTCACGTGATCCGTAATTAACACTGTAAAATGAAACAAGACAGAGAAAAAATTCTGGAAAAATTGCCGCAGTATACGGTAATGACATTTCTGGTTAAAATAAATAAATAAATAGATAAATAAATAAATAAAAAACATAATCCTGGTATCAAAAACAAAATCATTTATTTAGTGTTACGGTATTCAAACATTCATTTTATAATTTTTCCCTTCATATGGGAATGGTTTGCCGAAAATTCTGGTTTCTTATCTCTTATTAGAACTTATTAGAACTTAGAATCTTATTAGAACACATATAGTAAAAATATTTAAAAAAAGTAATTTTAACCGAATAAATGGTTTTATATTAAAGTTATGATGATAAAATTACCAAATTTTATCCCACTTTTAAAACTTTTATCACACATTATAAAACCTTTATTGTTAACTTTACAAAAACCATTGTCAAAGCGCTTCGGTAAAAATGACTGATATATTTAATGTACCTATGGAGCCAGACACGCTGTAAATTTGACCATATTCCGTCTGTTTTGAGCGTAATTTCCGTAATTTCTTTCTCAGTGAATTAATCACATTAAAGAAGTACCGTATTTTACACGTCTTTTATGACAAAAAAATATTCGTGGAGAAAAAGAGGTGAGCTGAAATTAGCGAGCAATAGCGCATTTGACTAATTGCATTTTCAAAACCTTGGCGAGTTCAAAACAATCACAGTCATTGTTTTCAATTCAAAGTTTATTATTTAACTAAGCATCTAAAAATAATTCAAAATTTCTTTATAAGAAAACTAATTCATTGGCTAATAATTTTAGTCAATATTTCTGTACCAAAGAAATAAGTATTTTAATTGATTCTAACAATTTATAATGTTTACAGAAAAGCTAATTAACAATCGAAAAAAATTTAGATGACTTGTTAGGATTTCACACACTTCAAAAATTACGTGATGTTCACTTTAAATCATTCGATTTTTACAAAAGCAATTTCGGGACTTTTTACATCGTTGTTAAAATTGTTTCGAGCCGTTTAACAATGCCAATAATTGATGTTTAGTGGTACAAATCAGCTTACAATAAGCTATGGTTAAAAGCAAAAAAGATAAAGTAGATTACTTGGCCACATTCCCTGCCGGTTCAGGAATAGTTTTCAACAAGTAAAAATTGAATTGTTGTTTCTGATAATCTAACACATTCCATAGAAAACTTGAGTTAGTAGGAAGATACTGAAAGAGAAATGAAAATTATCAAATTATCTCTCTCTCTATATATATATATATACATATATATAACCTAAAATATTGAGAAAATATGGAAAAAAAAATAGAAATAATGACAAGAGAAGAAAATTAATAAAAAATTTTTCAAAAGTATTTATAAAATAGAATTTTTGATTATCTAAAAGAAGAAAGAAAAAAATTTAAAAAAACTTAAAAATCCGGAAAACAAAACAAAGAAAAGATATAATCTCTTCATCAGCCCACACGATTATATTCGCAAAAAGGAGTGCTTCCTAATGTTGTATTAATATAGCCAAAGCAAAATATATCAATACAATAGTGTGAGGAGAACTCAAAAAATTGATATATATATCGTTTGTTATATAGCAATAATACGGTAGTACAAAAATTTAGTGAGGAAATATAAACGATAGCATTCGAACATAATAATATGTATAGTGCGCAAAAAGAAAAGGACCATAATTCCTGATCTAATGATTGGATTTACGCGGAATGATTTGAAGCCTTAGTTTAACCTTCAACATACTTATAAACTTGAACAAAGTTACGAAATTAGACTCAACGTGCATTCTCCGAAAAGCACGGCATTTCCCCCCCTCATAACTTGGGGTATAGCAGGTATCTGAAATTTTTTTTTGTTCCAATATTTTTCGCAAAAGTGGGATTGCAAAGTAAATAGGGGAGAGTCGGGTAGCCCAGCTCACTTAAGGAGTATTGCTTATATTTCTGTATAATATTGAGTAATAATTAATATTTTTGCATGTTTCTATTATTTTATCGTCTAATTAAATACTGCAAAAAGAATAAACCAAAAACGAATAGTTTAATTTAAAAAAAACATGTTTTTTCAGCTCTTTTCTAAATGTGTCGGGTAGCCCCGCCCAGTTACAAAAATTATGTTTTTTTACTGTTTTTTTCAGGTGTAAATGAGAATGACCAATGTATTGACAATAGATAAACCTCATTTATCATTTTTATCACAAAATTATTTTATTTATTACATATTTATATACTTTTAGTGAATTCTATCATTTAATAACAATCATTTAATAACAACAATATTTGTTGTTAAAAATGCATATAACATTCAAATTTGAAGCAATAAAATAATAATCTTTGCAACCGTACATTTATCGACGAAATAAAATTGGGCGGTGATACCCGACATTCATGTGAGCGGGGCTACCCGAAATCCAATTTTTTTGTAAATTTGTAATTACTCGAACAATTTTTTACATACAAACTTCTTTCTTTGTGCAAATTAAACTTAAGACTACATACTTTAATGCTGTATGTATAGAAAAAATTATTTTTTTAGTATTAAAATGAAGTTTAATCGAAACATTCAACCAATTTTTCTTAATTTCATGACTACTGTATTCAACATATTTTCAAAACTATTGTTTACCATGTTACCAGCTGCATAAATACTTGAAACTTTGAAAATAATCTTTTTTTAATATAGCAATTTCTGTCTGATGGCCCATTGACTTGAAAAAATATTCTATACATATGAAATTGACAGTAGGCGGGGGTACCCGACACTCCCCCATATATAAATAAAAAAAGAGTTGTATTTATAAATTTTTATTTCTTAGAACTATTTCGACCGATTCAAATTTTGGACTTTGTCGTTTAAAAATACATCGTTGAAAATTATGTAAAAATTCACGTACCTTATTTAATAGAAAATCGACCATTATAAATAAAAAATGATAAATAATTATAAAGTTTATTTTTTAGGTAGAAATATCATTGTACGTATAAAAGAGTTTTACATGTGTTACAAAATTATTTGAATTTAGAGAATTATTTTAATTGTTCCAGAGATATACGCAAAAAATAATTTTAGTTATAAGGAATCCGAACTTCCGACTGCTCTCTTGGCTAAATTATTAGGACCATATCTTTCGGATTACGACCATTCTCCATAAAGTTAAGCATACTTTTCTTGTTCTGTGACGTATTAATATTGTACTTATATTTTTTTTAATCACAAGGAGAAAAATTTTCAAAATGATTTCGTTATTGGTAAAAAAATAGGATTCTAATTGTTTGCAGGACCCAAAATCCACAATATGGTGAGTGCAAATACTTATAAGAAATTTAATATCACTTTAATTTTCAAACGTAAATAGTAAAAATGGCATAGAACAACTATACAAATGGTAAAAAAAAAGTTAGTAATTTCTTTTACTTTTTCCATAAGTCCATCAAATGTACCATCAGCTAAATATTTCATCCATAATAAGTGGGATGTGGCTAAATTTGATAACTGTAAAAATAATTAAAACTTAATAAACTCCATATTAAAGTATGTAAATAAAACTTTGTTTACAACGAAACTTACGAGCACTTAAATGACTTTTTAAATATAAAACCATATATGTATGATGCACAAGCATATAGCGTGAAATAGCAATGATTTATAGCATATATTTATATTTTGAAATCCTTTTATAGAAATAGTTTCTGGATGATAGAAGACTATAGACGATAAAAAATTAATTTAGGATAAATATCACATGATTAATAACTTAACATTAGAGTAACTTAACGTTAGAGTAATAACTTAACATGATTAATAACTTAACTAGACATTGATTAATAACTTGACATTAGAATAATAACTTAACATAACTTGACATTAGAATAATATCTTAACATAACTTGACATTAGAATAATAACTTAACATGATTAATAACTTAACTGGACATTGATTAATAACTTAACATTAACATGAACTAATATTAGAGATCATTTATCAAGAAAAGTCTCTAGATTATAGAAGACGTTCAAATATAGAAACATATTTCAGAGTGAATATTATGTCATAGAACTAACTTAACGTTAAAGATTATTTATCGAAAAAGTCTCTAGACTATAGAAGACGTTCAAATATAGAAACTTATTTTAGGGTGAATATAATATTATTGAACTAACTTATCATTAAAAATCATTTATCGAAAAAGTGCATAGATTATAGAAGACGTTCAAATATAGAAAATATTTCAGTGTGAATTTTATATTATAGAATTAACTTTAACATTAAAGATCATTTATCGAAAAAAGTTTCTAAATTATAGAAGACGTTCAAATATGGAAACATTTTTCAGGGTGAATATTATATTATAAAAATAACTTGACATTAAAAATAATTTATCGAAAAAATTTTTAGATACAAATAGTTACATAACTTAATATTAGACTTATTCATAGAAAAAGCATTATGATAACAACAAGTGTAGTTCATAGAAAAATATTCAAGGGAAAAATTACAAGATAAATGGGTTTTAATTCAAAAACTAACATTTTTTTTCAATTTTCTTTTCATGTTGTCATTCAGCCACATTTGCTGATCTATCAATCCCTTAGCTGTCTCTTTATAAGCCTCAACGATTGTGTGTACCTGGAACAAATATAATAAAAGATTTTTAAATGTGAAGAGATTTAACAGCTTAATTTACTTGATATAATTTACTTACTTCTTTCATTTTCTGTATAGGCAATTTTTTTGAAAAATATATCTGTGCTAAGGGTTGTGGCATGAATGTTGACATCCAAATCGTACATACTTCCCACTTGTCCTTCACGATTAATGTCAGATTGCGGAGATAAGTGTCCAGAAAGGGGAGATGATTTAACAGAAAACTCATAGCAAAGTAATTGGCCAATTGCCTATTAGAAATCGTTCAATTATGTATGATACAAGGTGAGGTTAAAATGTTTATACGCTGTAAACACTATGGTGTAATATCTCTATAAAAATTACGTAGAACATAAAAAAAAATCGTGTGAAGGAATACTTTATTCTAGGTTAGCGTCAAATTGAGTGTTCATATACGATTTAAAAGGTGTAATTTAAATCTAAACACTTAAAATTGAATGTTCTTAACTAAACTGTTTCGCTTTCACACCAAACGAGAATTATTTTCTCTTCCGAAAAGACAAATTTTGGCGCGTTTTGAATAAAAAAATTCGAGAAACGCCAAGCAGAATATTGCCAATTGTTTGTTTACGGTGTGGAATGAGGTGGCGAGAGTTCGTTTTTGGCTTTCATCGTTGATATTCATCTTGATATGATTACTTTTTTGGAAAAATAAACTTTATAGCCTAAACATATAGTAAAATAATTGAATTGCTGCTTTTTCAGGTACGCATTTTTTTTAAAGAAAATCCTTGCACTTTTAATTTTTCTCAACTAATGATAGTTATGATCTAATTTTTAAAATAAGAAAAATTTAAAAACATAAATTCATTTTCTTATTTAGTTTAATTTTAAATGTCTTTGTAATTTACTTCAAATTGAAACTGGATATGAGTACTGTTGAAACATTTAAAATAAGGTCCTCTAGTAACATCAATGATTTCAAGAATGCAGTTTAATACTATTATACTTAAAACTGGCAACTTATATCACGGATTTTTTGTAATTTTTAGGAAGAGTGTTATNATGATGTGTGAATGTGGCCCACCCTATAAACGGGTTTGTGGCAGTGTGGCGTGGGCAATGTTGCTCGCCTCCGTGACTTTGGTTCACAGGTGCCCACTGGGTAACGCGAAATGAGCAACAATTCTGGCATAGTATAGGCAAAGATTCAAATTCAGTGCCTGCCATAGGAAAAAAAAATATTTGAGCTTTACATTTTCTAGTTTATAGTAAATCTCTAAATATTAATTTTTGAAGCATAAAAATTCATCATTCATTATTTATATTAAATAATCCCTTTTTTAAGAATAAAAAATATTAATTAATACTTGTATTTAAAATATTAAACAACTTTTTTTACATTTTTATATTTGTAATCAAAATATATTTATCATACGTAGCTTTCAGAAGACTTTAGCTTAAAATATATATATAAAGAATATGTCTAATTTCGAAGCATTTTTATGAATTTTTTTCATAATATAAAAATAGAACAAAAAGTGAATTTAGGATTTACTCTTGTTTAAGAACAAGTGCAAAAGATTTAAAAAAACTTTTTAGACAAAAACAAAAATTAATTTATTTTTTTTTTGTTTCAAATGATTTTTATATAAAATGCCTTACTTACATTGAATTAAAAGAGAAAAAAAGTAAAAGTAAACTTACCATTATTTCATATAATTTATTTTTATTTTCTTTGCCTCGTTTTACATTAATGAAAGGAAATTCATTATATCCTATTAAGATACCAATAGTTTCTTCTAAAGATGGACTTGTGAAATTGAATCCGTTTGGTAAATCGGGCCAATCTTCCATCCCCAATAGTTTAAAAAATTTCTTAATCGATGGAGCAGAGTTCATTTCCGAAGAGTCTGAAATTGTTGTATAAAGCATAAAAATTAAATTGTTATCCATATTATTCATCTATGTCACAGTCTTGTTTTACATTAAATATAAACAATTATGTAGGGTTATTCATAATTCCCTCCGCCTGTAAACGCCATTTTTCTTTACTACAACTGGTTTCAGTCGTACATGTTACTGCCATCTACCGGCAACTACTTAAACTAAATACTTTCGGAATAGTTTCATGTATTCTCTTTTGCCATATTCGTCTTCGTTTTTTTATTATAACGCTTCGAAACCCCGGAGGGAATTATGAATAACCCTGTACAGATAAACAAAATTATAATAGGGAATTATGATAATAATATACGATACACAAAATATTATAATAAATTAGTTCATTGAACATTAAAATAGAGTTGTTTTGTTTACAAAGTTCATTTTAAATTCCGTTTAAATTCAAGCTAGAGTGAGAAAGTTCATTTATTTAACTGCTGAATCATGAGCTCATAAACTATTAAGAAAATCTTATTAACATTACTAACTCACTAATAAATTATTTAATGAGTTACTTGATTAAAAACTTCATTCGCTTCAAAAATATACAAATTAGAAATAGTAGTCGGCATGTTTCAAGCACTCGAAAACAGGAGTCTGTTTTCATGACTTGTCAAAATGCGATAAATAAAAGTGATCGGAAGTATAAAACGTAAAGTTGACAACGTAAAATTCAAAAATAAAAGTGAGAAGCAAAACTAGAAAATCCACAGTATCCGGAGGGACAAAAGAGGAAAAACAGACACAATGGCCGAGAAGGGCAAATCAGAGTAAAATGCATTTCCACGCGCAGTCGATAGGTAGTGAGAAACTAACCTCGTTAACAAGGGAATCATCATTCATATCAATAAAACAAGATTCCAGGGTATCAAGATGAGCTGATGTGAATGAGAGAAGGAAATAATTTTAGCATTGTCAAAATCGAGTTTATGACCAAGATTTCCGCTATGTGCAGCAATTCATGATTTATAGAATTCTTGATAATGGACATGAAATTTTCAATCCAGTAATATCTTACCGCTTCAGTTTCTTGGGATTATTTATTTAATATTTAATTAGTTCTGTTACACCAGAACGAGAAACGTGAAGAATTTTAAATATCGTTAAAGTAGGTAAATGAGTTGTCTAGATATAAGACGTAGTAATGCTGCTTTTTTTATGTGTGCGTAAAAATTACGAAGGGTACAAGACTATCTTTATGTAATTTTAGAAAAATAATCATCAAAGCATTCTGTATAGGGTGTACAGTAGAGACCACCCTTAATATGCATTTTTTGGAATCCTTGTCAAAAAAGGAAACAAAAAAGGACGAACATTAGGGGCCACAAAATTTTTTTTTAACGAATAAAAAACAAAAAACGACATTTAAATCTGACTTATTACAATAGAGGATGCAGAAGTAATAATCATCAAAGCATCATTGGGGGTTTAAACTTGAAGGTGTTATTTATAATCATCTTTCAACTTCTCTCTCTTTCATCCCGCAATCAAACCTGTCTTTGTGTTTATTACATGCGTCGTCCTTGAATCGTAATTTGTCAGGTTTTGAAAACGTTTCTGTTTTATGTCACTTAAATGACCCCTTATGAGTTTTTTTTTTTTTTTGTTTGTTTGTTTACATTTTCGATAAGGATTCAAGATGCATACATGTTAAGGAAATTCTGTACGGAAAACCCTTTAAGTAGTGGAGTAGAGTTAATTTAATCCTTCAGGAGGGAAAAAAATAATTATTTTATTGCAACAGAAGGTAACAGATTTTTTTTCAAATCCTTATGCTTTTTGCATAACTAAAGAACACTATGCCGTAATACACCGAAGAGCCATTACATTATGACCATCCTGCTAATAACATGTAGAACCACCCTTAGCCATCAAAACTGCTAGCACCCGCCGTGGCATTGATTCCACAAGGTGCTGATAGGTAGTCTGAGGTATCTGGTACCAAGCGCTCACCAACTGGTCCTGCAATTCCCTCACATTGCGAGGGAGTAGCGTGGCAGCATGAATTTGGTTTTCCAAGTAGGACCACAAATGCTCTATTAGATTAAGGTCAGGTAAATTTGGGTGCCAAGACATGATTTGAAAGTCACTGGAATGTTCCTCGACGATTCGACCCTTATGACGTGGTGCATTATCCTGTTGGTAAACACCATCCCTCGCAGGAAAAACTGCTGCCATGAATGGGTGAACCTGGTCTGCAACTATGTTCAAGTAGCTTACAGACTTCAGGGATTGTTCTATGAGGATTATGGGTCCTAATGTGTCCCATGAAAGCATTGTTCCTGGGCGAGAAACTATGAAAACCTGGGCGAGCCCATTGTTATAGATGGAGGGTGATCGTAATGTCGGTGTATGTTAAGTATTGTTTATTTTTAATTAAATCGTAATGATACAAAAACTACTTGATGATAAAATAAATGATAACATAAACTACGATAAGGATAATAAAATGACTAAAACGTCATGATAAAATATACTACTTGTTACATATTGTTGTAAATAGTTATTAAATATTTATGAATTATGTTACTGTATAAAACCATATCTTGAAATGAAGAATACAATGAAACAACTTGAAGCATGAAATTGGCTTTGAATTTTATTTTTTTCGTCTCATTGTGCTTTTGAAATGAAAAGTTGAATAATAATATTTTCCTCTTTAAATTATTCTTTTGCTAACAGCAAAATATTGAAATGAGTTCATCCATTACAATGATAAAATGATAATAATGCAGAGGGTGCGTTTCTTGTTTTTCAGTGCCGCCATCTATGACCAAGAATACAACTTCAGCAACACACACATGTCACAACCCGTTTAAAACTAGATACTTTCATATAACCATTCATTTAATCACAGATCGTAATTTTCACCTGAACCAGAGAACGATCTCTCTCAAGTTTAGTACTCCCAGAGGTATAATTTGTTTTGGGAATTCGGAGGACTTTGTGACACGACCGATTTAGCGTGCACCAGTCACCATTTATACTACAAGGGGAGTCTTCGGCCGGTGGGGATTGAACTCACGACCTCTTAGACATGGGCCCAACGCCCTACCACCTAAGCTATCTCGGCACTATTAAATATTATTATTAAAGCTTTTTGATTAGATTTTGTTCTTAAAAAGTTTTTAGCAAAAAAATTCGATCATTTATTTAAGTGGAACAGTTTATTTTTTACTTTAGTTATTTTAAATTGTAGTTTTTAAAATTTTCATCCGTTAGCAATCGCTTTCATTTTTTTTTAACAGAAAAAAAGTCTTACACTTTGAAATTTAATTTCAAAAGTCCTATTTTCTAAATTTTAAAAACCTTTCATGAAATAAAATGGAAAAGTAAAATATTCAAACATTAAATGAAAATTGTGCATTTATCTATGAATTTCTCAAAAAAATTGAATAAAATATGGTTATTCATACTCGGGTAGAAATGTAACATAGAATTGTCCTTAAGATACAAGTAATGAACTTACCGTAATCTATACATGAATCATAAACTATCCTTATTTTTCCAGATTTAGTAGAACTGTTACTCTCAAGTCCTGATAAAACATCTGAAAATGTAAAATATTTGAAGACAATAACATTAACTCGAGTATTACTCGATAATAACTTTAACTCGAGTGAAGATTTTAACTCGAGTATTAGCATCAATACGGTAAAGTGTGGCAGATTTATTTTTACCTTTCAGATAAAAATTAGTGAACCTGAAAATTGTATTTCTAGTACTGCTTTTTCACTGATTAGTAAAAAAGCAATACTAGAGTATATCTCATCTCTAGTACTGCTTTTCTATGATCAATGCAGAGATTTCAACAATTGGTCTGCTAACTAGTAAAGATAGATCAATCGATTTAAATATAATGGTTTGATTTAAGTTTTAGTTGAACACCTTTATAAAATAATAATTGGGTAATTGCAACTCCAGAAGAAGTAAAGCTATGCCTAACCATGTGATTTAATTGGATGCCTGTAAGTGACGTCACGCGTGTGTGTCGAGCCTAATTGGCTCCATAAATGCCACGATTTACCTAAGATGACGTCACTGGCAGGTATATCCAATAGTATCGCATTAAAAATTAAAGTATCTACAGAAAAAAAAACTGTTTTCTTTATAGTACTAGATGGGAAATTTTACCTTTAATTGACAATTGCACTGTATGTTTCATTTGATCTGTCACGCTAAGTGTTTCATTTTCGTATCTTTTTATCCATTTTCCACAGGTAAATGAATAAAAATTTTGGCATGGGTCCACTTCTTGGTTCGCATTTTCAGCCATTTCTCTAACTGAAAATGAAAATACATGTCAATTATAATTAAATGCAACTAATGAGTTTAAGCAAAGTAAGGATTTAAACAAACATTGATTGATAGTAATTTAATATTTTCAGCAACCTTTGAATGATTACAATTATGATTTGAACTATCATTTATTGATTACAACTAATGATTTTCACAATTGTTGAATGAATCTAACTAATGATTTTAACAATCACTGATTAATAACTCTCAACTGTTTTAACTTTGCTAAAATACAGAGTGATTTAAAATTATCTTTTTATGACCAATAATACATGAAATCAATAAGATATATATTATATTTATTTATATAGTTATATTTAAATAGTTACGTTATTTTCATGTACATATAATCAGAAGGAAATATCAGAATAGATAATTAGAAGAAATAATTTTTTTGGACGATTTTTATCTTATTTAAGTATATCAAATATCATATCCAAGTGTTAGTCCATATATACTCGAGAGAATTTTTTACGTTCAACTGGAACTTTTGTTTTCATAGAACTGCGAGAATGCAAGACGTAAATTCGTATTTTAAATTCGTCAAAAATAAATAACTTGTAAAAATAGAAAAAAGGAGCAAAACAACTGTCAAAGTCTAAAAAATATTTTTGTGTCTTCCTTTACATTAAAACTGATTTTAGAATTACAAAATCTGCACTTAAATGGTATATTATAAGAATGTCCCAAATGAAAACTGCTATGGTGTCAAAAGTTGTATTTGATTTTTATTTCTTTCAAAAAGGATTTGATCATATTTTAATAGTTTTAAATTTAAAATGCGCAATAATAAGCTATTGATAGGTGATTATTCTCTGAGAAGTTAGGTAAAGGAAAGGATAATTTAAGTTGCATTTTTACTTGAAAGACGGATGTTATTTAATTGTAACAGTTTCAGATACTTTAATTTCTGGAGTAATTTAGACTAAACTTACTAGTATTAACTTTAATCTAAAACTGTAGTATTGGTTTTCAACAAATTTTAAAGCTTTTTTGGAGAGCAAGAAATTTTTTTTAAAGCGATCTTACTAAAATATCTTGATTCAAGAAATAAAAAATTATCAATTCGAATAATCACTTTTAAGTAAAAAACCTTTTTTTTTAAAAAAAAAATGGAGCTTAAAAAAATGGCAAAAATTGTTTCGATTTTAATGTAAGGTGCAGTATTCTTAAGAATGTCTTTCAAAAGTTTTTCTAACCTGATTTGAGACAATTTTCGGTTGTACATGCATTATCACAGCTTCTTCTTCCTGTAAAACACTTTGTTAACACAGAAAAATATGTAAACGAATAACATTAATTTAACAGTATAAAAACATACATACAAAAAACAGATTAAATATTAGAAGATTTCAAGATAACTTACCCTTTGAGAATATTAAATACGAAGTAATTAGTATCAATAGTATGATAATAAAAATACATAATATCCCAATGCGTCGCCACAAAATTCCATTATTTTTGAAAAATTTTGTCGACATTCAAGAAACTAGAACAAATAATAGAAACGCACAAAATGTAAGTAATTTTAAAAATACAAGTNAATTCGTGAATAATCCCCAAATCAAGTTCAAGGATTACGGTATTGATCTATAAATAGAAGAGAGCGAGAAGGCCATTAGCTTGGACGGTTCCTTAAAAAAATTTTACGAATTAAAATATCAATTAATTCTTATCTTTATTGAATTAAATAAATAAATGTAGGTGAGAGTTTTGATGTGATGAAGCTTTGCCATTCTTTATTACTCTGGAGACCGACATGAAAATGCATAATTAGTAAATAATCCCCAAATCAAGTTCAAGGATTACGGTATTGATCTATCTATAAATAGAAGAGAGCGTGAAGGCCATTAGCTTGGACGGTTCCTTAAATAAATTTTACAAATTAAAATCTCAATTAATTCTTATCTTTATTAAATTAAATAAATAAATGTAGGTGAAAATTTTGAGGAGATGAAGCTTTGTCATTCTTTATTACACTGGAGACCCACATGAAAATACACAATTAGTGAATAATCCCCAAATCAAGTTCAAGGATTACGGTATTGATCTATCTATAAATAGAAGAGAGCGTGAAGGCCATTAGCTTGGACAGTTCCTTAAATAAATTTTACAAATTAAAATCTCAATTAATTCTTATTTTTATTAAATTAAATAAATAAATGTAGGTGAAAATTTTGAGGAGATAAAGCTCTGTCATTCTTTATTACTCTGGAGACCCACATGAAAATGCGCAATTAGTGAATAATCCCCAAATCAAGTTCAAGGATTACGGTATTGATCTATAAATAGAAGAGAGCGAGAAGGCCATTAGCTTGTCACTGATGAAGACAGTGGTGCTTCACCTACGATGAAATTAACAAGAGAAATGAAATGTAATTTGCTTTTAGTGAAAAGAATATTGACAATGTTTAGTTAGTACCTAAAATAAGCGAAAATTTCAGAGATTTTTCGGTTCGATTTCAAAGCGCGGAAAATGAAGCGTGAAATTGAGAATTTTTTGCAAAATGCAGCAGAGTTACTCATCGAGAACGGAAGAATCCTTCCCACCAAACACAGCTCAGTGTACGCACAATGCGGAGCTGCAAGTGCTTCATCAGACATCTAAAATTATTGGAGCTTTCATACATTACAGTCCGACGAAATCGGATTGTAGCTGAATGAATAGTGAATACGTTGGATAGAACAATGGGAAAACCACGATTTTTGCATAATTTCTGGTGAAAATTGGCATGGTAAAAAAAAAATTAATATTTAATTTTGGAAAATGGAAATTTAAGCACTTTGTAAAAACACCAAATAAAAAAAGCACCTTTAAGGGCTTTTAAAAAACGAAAATGGAAATTAAGCACTTTTTAAAAACACCACGCATCCTGGTCACTTAATACATCAATAATTTTTAACTCAGGAAAAGATTAAAAATCTGCAATAGGACTTGAAAAATCAAATTTTTTTTTATTGTTCCGTAATCAAAGATATTTTTGAACTTCTTATCAAAGATGGAGGAAAAAATTATGCACAAAAATGTTGACAATTAGTATTTAAGCAAAAAAATAAATAAAGACGCTTTCAAAATGTGGCAAAATTACAAGCAAGGAATAAAATGAAATTGCTATTAACACTTATTATATCTTTCTGAATTATATTTCTGTTGTGGTGACTAAAATTGTATTAAATTTCATTATTTAAACCAAAATTAAATTCATTTTGTTACCATTTGTAAACATTAGTCACAAAAAGTTTTAATTATCTATTTCTTGGCTGGCACCGTGCACGAATTAAATAATATGGTTAATTAAAAGTCAATATTTTTAGATCCATAAGTAAAGCAATATTTATAGATTAAAAACATAAGGGAACCATGGAACTTCAAAACGATTGTTTTATTTTTAGTCCTCCTTCTACAAAAAGTATTTCATGTATCTAGTGAAAAAAAAGAAAATGTTTGGAAATATTCAAGAAAAGACTATTTAATTATAGAATTGAAATTGTTCCTTACGTTACCATTTTCTTAAAAATAATTAAAAAAGTTATCACAAATACGATATAGAACAAATGTTGTATAAAAGTTGCAAGCTAATTTTAATCACAAGTATAAAGGTACTTCTTTTTTTATTAAAGAAACAACCTTTGTAGAGAATTTAAAAAATCATGGTTAACAAAGAGTCATATTTTCGATAACTTGATCTATAACGTTAAGCCCCTTAACCCTGTGAAGCAAAATTTTTATTAAATATATTTTTTATACTTTTATATTATTTTGTATTAATGTAGGTCAAAAGAAAGGAAATATATTATATATAACATTTTCATAATTTATAGCTATGGAATAAACAACATGATACATCGGTATGTTTTTTTACGTTAAAAATTAAATCTTCATAACAAGATTAATTTCCAAGCAATAATTATTTTTTTCAAATATGCATTTATTTGAAAAAAAATGCTCATCATTGAAATTTCTTTAATTTATAAAAACAATTATTCATAAATTTTTGAGTATAAGGGGAAAGATATTTTTTTTTTCCAATTACATTTTTTTCGATTTTATATTTTAGTACAAATATAATCTATTATTTTGTTAATAACTATAAGACTACATTTTATAATTGAAAAGTACCAAAATATTTTTTTGATCATAATTAGAGAGTCAGAAAAAAATATATAAAAAAGACACCTATGTCCCACATGCGTTAAAAAAGCGCTAAATTTAATCATGTTACGACCCAAAATAAATCGCATTCTAAAGAAAACGATTTAAGAAGTACAGAACTTAGCATCACGTAGCAAATCTGAAATATATTTTAATCCAACCTGATCTATGAATTTCTAACGGTAACGATATTAGCGTTTAATCTGCTCTATGAATTTCTAATGTTAACGATACTATGATTCAATGAGCTCTATGAATTTCTAACGGTAACAGTGTGAGACAAATTAAATTATTGGAAAGTTAAATATTGGATGAATTAAAATGTCATCACTGCGTATTTAAAAAAAAATTCTTAAAATATGATTCGAAAATATTTATGAATCCAAAGCTTAAGCAAACAGTTGACCTTGAAACAAGTATAATTATTCTTGGTATTACAGACCTTAATTGTTGTGTGCCAGGCAACTCAAATACAAAATACCTTAAGTGCCGAATTTCGTAAAAAAAAAGAAATAAATGCAAAAAAAATAAATAAATACAAAGAAATATTTTAAACTTATGGAGATAAATAATTTTCAGAATTTTTTTCTTTAATACCATTCAATTAAAAATGCATTTTAAGCTATAATCTTTATTAAATGTAACAATTTTGAACAATGCGAATTAGAACAAAAATTGCATGAAAATTTTTTCATACGTATACAACACCGAAAAAAATGCCAAAATATTTATTTTTTTGCTTGTTTCTACATGCAGCCAAAACGATCACTGACTAGTAAATATTAGATCCACTGTTTGAAGAAAATAACAAAAAATATAAAAAAGTCTCGCCTGTCAACCCCATAAAATTTCATTTTTTCTTTTTTAAATAGAGATTTGAAATTTTACTAAAGAACTTTTAACGAATTTAGAAACGTAAATTACTACAAACTAATAATATTTATGATATAACTTATTCAATAAAATTTTTATCAATAACTATAGTTATTAATACTATTAATATATTTAAAGCGTAAACACCAAATTAATCAAACTGTGTGTAATTGCTAGCCTAGTATTTATATATATATATAGTTTAGAAAGTAAGCAAGTGTTACGATATATATATATATTTCTTTTGGCTCTATACTATCAAAGTTCAATTTTAACAAAAATAAATAAAATATTACTTACCTGATAAAGTTATGACATAAATAAATGATGTAATTTTAATAATATACTAAATGATGTAATAAAATAAATAAAATTATTCCTGAGACTTAAGCATATTCATTCTTATTGCTAGTGTTATCCTTTTCCTTATCTCTAACACGAGTGGGTGTATTATTCCATTTTGTCTTTGCCCTTGGAGTTGAATTTGGGTAGAAGGTCTGCACACTTCATTTATAATAATTGAATTACAACATTATTTAAGTGAAGTAGACTACGGAGGAAGGGGCAAGCAAGTCAAATTATTAAACGTGGCTCGCGGATAAGGAATCTCGAATTAAAGCCACTTTACAATTGTCAGTGTTTTTCTTAATGAATACTTACGCAAATTTTTTTTTAAAAAAATAACAATAACCACAAATATTAGGAAATCGTAGAGAAAGCGAGATGTTTGGTTGATTTAATCTTAAAATTTTTGGAGCGTTTGGTTGTGTCGATATTTAAGCCGCAATAAAACAGAAAAAAAAAGGAGAGAGAGAGGAAGAAGTTTAAAATGTTAGTTTAGGAGAGATTAACAAACCAATTTTGAAGGACGTTTCCTCGGAATATATTGAATCAGTTTACAATTATTTTTTTCCTTTTTTGTTCTTCCTATTATGGGACAAATTTTAATTCTAGACTAATTATGATAACAAATTTTTTCAAATAAATATCTGTGATTTTTTACTTACTGTAGTCGATTGTAAGGCAAAAAAAATTTTTTTTTAATTTAAAAAGCTGATGTTTGCAATTTTTAGGAAAAAAAAAAAACGCACGGTAGCTAGAAAAAAAAAGCCTTTGAAAATCTATTCAGCAATTTTCTATAGATAATTAGGTACAAAAGATAACAGGCACAACATGTTGGCAGTTATCGCCCCTAAATGCCCTGTTGGTAGAGCAATGTTTGACCCAAAGAAAAGCGATATACTTCAAAAGAATAGGTACTCGTATTAAGTACATGAAAAATGATCGAACATTTTACTCGCTAAATCGATTTTGATTGTTATAAAGAAAGCAATAAATGAATTTTGATTTGTCAGATTTACTAGTTACATTATTTACATGAAAAACGATCTAACATTTTAATCACTAAATCGATTGTGATTGTTATATAGAAAGCAATAAATAAACTTTGATTCATCAAATTTACTAGCTACTAATAAAGCTATTACTGCTATAACAGTTTCTATGACTTTGATCACTATTTTATAAGCTTAATTTCTGATAAAACAGTAAAAATTTAAAGGATATATCCAATATAAATACTCGATCTCCCTAATTGATTGTTCTTCTTTCTTACGTTATTCTGTGAAGAAATATGACACGTTCATTATTTCACTCGCTGTTTTGGGTGTTCAACTTTACATTTTGTTTTGTTGTGTAAAAACTTGAAATTACGAAGAAGTGCGAAAAATGTGCATGGAGTACGAATGAACTAAAAAAAAAATTAACCTTAAATTAGTTCAAGAATTATTAATTGTTAAACTTAAAGTTAAAAAAACTAGGACTGCTCCGCAGGCCATAGATGTGTTGAAAGGGCCTTTTTTTGGAAATTTTTATTTGTATAAAATAAATTGCAACTTTAAGTGATTTTCCGCGAATTTTTTATTCCTCTGGCTTTGCATTTCTTTTCGATTAGTTGTGCAAAAAACATTAGAAATTTGAAAGTAATAAGATATGTAAAAAATTTACAAGGAATTTGATGTAATAAAGAAATTCAACATTTAGTTTGAGAGCAACTAACTGTTTAAATCTCTGAATAATTTTTTTCTGTTTAATAAACATGGATAAAAAATTATACGAAAAAATTTATAGTTAGTCTACTGAAAGAACTCCCCTCTACACAAAGTCTAAGGCAGCCTGCGACGATGGAAACAAGAAATAGTGTATTTCATAGAAGGGTGGTTCTCTCCCTCTGGACCAGGACCTAACTTATATATTGATCCAACATCCTTATTTTAAATAGTTAAACCTCGTCATCGTCACTGCTTCAGACGAATGGTGAGGGGAGTTCGTTTCATAGACAGACAATGCTTAGACTTTTATTTTGCTTCGTGTATCTCTGCAGTTGTCTGCATTACAACAGTATTACACTAGAAAACTAATTTTAAGGTTTTTCATATTAAAATGTATGTACTCCGTACAGATAATTTAATGAGTGGATACTTTTAATGAGCAGAATGTATATATATATATATNATATATAAATGAATATATATTATAGGGCAATGCAAATAGAAATCATTCTCTTTTCGTCTTTCTTTTTACATACTCAATCTGGACATTGATCATATAGTTAATTTTTTTAATTTTATCTAAACTTTTGAGTAGTTTTCTTAAAGAAGTTATTAGGTAGATATTCCAATTTAATCAACAAGACTTACAAATCAATAATGTATAAAAAGAAGTAATGTTTTTATACACAAACTAATGAAAATAATAATTAAGTTTTCAACAGAAATTTTATTTCTGAATACAATAAAATAAAAACATTTTGATCATTTTTCATGAATATTTAAAACACTATATACATTTAGACTTATATAATTTTTTTTTAAATTTTAATTTCATACAAAACATAAAAATTTACGGAATTGTTTTTCAGGATATAAAGGAATCACACAACTTAACATTTACTGTAGTTTTTGCTTGTCTTTTTTTCCCTTGAAAACCTAAACTGTATGAATAACTATATTTTTAAAATGCAATTTTCAAAAAAAGAAAAATCTTTAAAAAAAATTCAAAACCTGTTCGATTTCTGAAAATAGATTTATAATATATGTACAAAAAGAATCTAAATATGGAAAATTATAAATTGATTTAAATTTTTGGCTCAGGTATGATAAGGTATCAATAAATGTGCAAATGATAGTTTTAACCTGATGAATTAAATTCTGAGAATTGAATATTTTGAGTGAAACTAAGTCTTATTAAATTACAGTTTTTTTTAAAGAACTTCAATATTAACAATAACAGAAATACTATTATAACTAAATTTATTAAATGCATGCGTAGAATACGGAAATTTATATTTAAAACAAAATATAAATTCAAATTAATATAACATGCTTGACTGTTGTACAAAACAATTTTGATATCAACAACAGTAACAAGAAAATACTGAATATAAGTTTAATGGACAATTCCATGGTGGCAGATGTTACATTTTTATAAGTTTTCTAATGCTTAAATCTTTTTTCACTGATAAATACTTCATAACTTTTTTCTTTTTACAAAAATTATATATGATATTCTTCAATAGCTTAATATTATTATTATGAATTTGTTTTTGGTGTATATAAGCTGGAAATGAATAAAATAAGCCGAATAATGGTTTACTTCGAAAAGAAAACTTTAAAGAATTGCTATAAATGGTAATTAGGGAAACATCTTTCTTTATTAAAGAATTTAGCTATTTGATTTTGATTCAAAAAGCGTGATAGAAAATATTAATGAAATGTTTTACAAATGCCTTTTTTTATCATAATTTGTTCAATATATTGTTATTAGAAATATCATATTTTATTTTCAAAAATGCCATTTTTATTACATTGGTATTTTAATTGAAGTAATTTCATAGAGGCAACCAAAAGATTAAATAAATTATGAATTATGAGTTCGATTGAAATATAATTAGAAGTTTCAAAACTCATCATAGGTAATAAAAAGTATTTAATTCACAGAGTCCTTTTAACTCTTTCACAGAATACACAGGGCTCTAAGGAACAACGTTTGGGAACTGCTAGGTTAAGCATTTCAGAGGAAAGAAAATTTTGCATTATGTACTAAACAAACGCCTAGGTTGATAGTGAAGATCACTATCAACAATGCAATGCAGTTGTAATGTGTTTCCTTCTTTGCTAGTGGACTACAATCCTGATGTCTTTAAAACAGAAGAAACAAGTATTTTCAAATGATTACACGAAAGGACTTAGTTTTAAAAAGGAAAACTGTTACAGGGAAAAAGGGAGTTAGAAAAGAATAACTGTTATGATTGGAAGCAATGTAACAGACACTGAAAAGCTACTAGTTATTGGATTTAGAATAACTAGTTATTTCTAAATTAAATAAATTCAAAGTAAAAGAAAAGCATTTAGTAATAGTACATGATATGACAGACAGTGAATTCAGTATACATCATGAATTTTGAAAGCCAAGAAAAATTCTTTACAAATAAAAAATTACATACACTGAACTTTATTGAAATTCCAGCATTTCTTAAATTACATTATTTATTCATATAATAGTTTTCAAAAATTTAATCTTAATGTAACATACCAATGAAAATATTAAGATGTATTTAAAAATTTTTATGGGGTGATAACTGCACCAAATAGTAAAATACAATTGAGGAACTCCACCCTTTACAAATGTTGCATTGTTAGACTTTAATAGCATCAAACTCATAAAAAATTCAAGCAATACTTATAATTTATGGAAAAATAAGTCTAGGTTTTATTAACAATTTCTCTAATTTTAAGTAACTTTCTAACTGTATTAACTTAATTAGTTTAATAGTAGCTATATTAATTTAATAATAGCTACATTAACTTTAAAAAAATTAAAAACTAGGTGCTACAGTCGTAACACTGCAACAAGCTACATCTGTACAACTTGTCCATAGTACAAACTGTAAAAATTTTAAATTTTTAAAAACTTTTTTAGTTTCTAAAAATTTTTAAACATTGGAGTAAGTGTAAATTTCCCCAAGACTCTATTTCAGAACTGCACAATTTTTTTTAATTGAGTTATATGCATTTAAAATAAGCAAATGGTGGAACTGCCCACAGAAAATTGTCTTTAGGTGTATTTTTTAATGCTTAGAAGTTTTAATTCACAAACCAATTGAATTCAAAAGTGTATTTTAAGTCAAAACAACATAAAAATTTTAAGTCATTTAAAAATATATACACATATATTTCTGGATACACATTCCCATGCACACAAAAGTAATAATAAAGCTAATATCTACATCTTGATTCATAAAACACCAAATAAATAATCCATTCAAATTACATCACTTTTTCATTAATTAACAAGATAATACTTTTATACATGAACAAATTTGCTTCTCATTTATCATTACTCATATTAGATGCTGCTTCCTGTAACTCAGATCTGATCTGTTTGCTCTCTTCCAGCAATTTAAACAGCTCTTCATTGAGACTGTCGTTTTTTCTCTCCAGTGCATCAAGACAGTTGTTGATTTCATCCAACTCATTGCTTAATTGCTGGTAGGCTGAATGGAAACAAAATTACATGTTTTAGTATGAAAACAAAAGGTTGCATTAAAATCTTTTGCACAGAAAAACAAAATTAATTGATAAAAACCAAAAATGCCGTAAAGAATAATTACAGTTAATTTACAATCATCCAAAGTATGATATTTTTTTTTTATTATCATTAATACATTTACGTCTGCAATAGGGATGGTTGAATACCAAATATTTGGCAAAAAAAATCAATCAAGTACCGAAAATTCAGCGACCAAATAGCAACATTTAAAAAAAAAAAATCATTAATAGGTATTATTTTTTATATACGAATAAGTTTAGTCATTATTGAAAATTAATAAAAACTTAGCTGTAATATTTAAGATAAATAAGAAACTAACTAACAGCTATTAAAAAATGAAGTTTTAATTAAAAAAAAAAAAAGAGAGAGAGAGAGAAAGAGAAAAAATTCTCTTAATTCTTTAAGTTAACTTTAATGCTAAAAATAATATTTTTCGAAAAAAAATGCATAAAACATTAAAAGAAATATTGTTTAACAGAAATACTTTTAAACAAGCGGCGCTATCATAACAATGCCACAAAAACGAAAGTTTATTTACAAAAGCTAAACAGAAAAAATAGAAATCAATCTTTGTATTTTCAAGAAAAAGTGAAGATTAAAAAAAAAAAAAAGTCTAAAGGAAACCTAATAGGTGTGTTCGCAGTATTTAAAACGTACCCCCAGATTCAGAAATTATACATCGCAATTCGAATGATCTTGATATTAAACATTGTGATTGTGATTCATATTCAAGCGTATCCGTATATTTTTAAAATTCAATATCAAGATTTGTATTCATACAATTTCAATTTTGAACATTGATTTATGTGCTTTAAAAGTTACACATTGTGATTCCTATTGACATGATTTAAAAATTACATACCGAACATGCCACAATTCAAATTCACACAATTTAAAAATCCAACAGCATGGTTCACATTCAGGCGTCTTTAAAATTCAAACATTGCCATTTGTATTCACACGATTTTAGACAACGTCCAGATTTGTATTTGCACGATTTCAGGCGCATCATTTGAAGGCTTTTCCGATTAAAAATGTTGTAAAAAAATATATTCAAATAAAATCTTTCATTCTTTGTGTTTATTCTAAATAAAAGATTTTTTTTCCCCTTTTCGCTAATTTCTTATCATAATGCAATTGCAATAATTTAAAAGTGAAAGGTAAATTATTCAAAATACAATTTATTTTCTTTAATCTTACTCTCATATGTTTAATACTTAATTAAATCGGGTTATGTTCTTTATGAAACAAGTTCCATTTAAAAATAAAAATAAAAATCGAGTTTTTACCTTTTAACCATTTATAACCAAGTTGATCTTTGTCGAAATTTGGGTTGGGCTTAATCGGTATTTTACAGTATTCTATTGTTTTGTAGATGCTTAAATATTGCAATTTAATTAATGTCCATTTTCAAATCAATTGGTAAATCTTCTAGATCAGTGATTCTCAACCTTTTTTTTTTGTTGCGGCACACTTTTAACAATTTCGAAATTTGACGGCGCACAATGAAAAAAATTAGATTAAAAGTTGTTTAATTACCTATTTTACACTGTGTTAAATAGTTTGTGATAATAATTTTGAATGTGAAATAAAATAATATGTACTACAAAAGCACATTTATTAAGGGATTAATTATTTCTTTCGACCAATTTTTTATTAGTTTGTAACAGTTATTTATTTTTTTGCTAGTTATTAATTGTTAGCTTGTTTTCTATAATTAGTAACTGTTATTTTTTTGTGATTTCTTGTTAACTAGTTTTTTTGCTAATTATGTATTAATTGTTAGCTTATTTTTGTTAGTTATCCTTTGTTAATTTATTTTTTATATATTTGTTTTTTTAGTTATCCTTTGTTAATTTGTTTATTAATCGCATAGCTTACTTTAATGATTAGCTCTTACAAAATTTTTTAAAATTGTGTGTCATATACAATTTAAACACTTCCATATTATTTTAAGATTGTCAGAGACAAGACAATTGCCGACAAAGATGTTCACGCGGTTAAAGCGTGGAAAAATTACAAAAAGTATAGATATATATATAATATTCTATACACTTTTCTTTCATTAAAACTTTACTTATAGTAAAAAAAGCATTATAATTCTTATTGTATCATTTCTAATATTTGGCGGCACATTTTAAGAATTTGGCGGCAGACAAAAGTGCCACGGCACATTGGTTGAGAATCACTGTTCCAGATCCTTGAAAAACGTTTTTTTAAATGAACTGATTTAAGTGAATAATTATTTACTAAGGGATTGCATAAGTCAAGGCTAAATTGGTGATGCAAAACATTGGCATATACATATAATTAAAATTTTTCCTAAAAACATCGTATTCAGTGGAAAAAAAAAGTAAATTTCATTTTTCTGATTTATAGGAAGATTTTGAGGCCCATGAAAGCTACAGGCCTGGCCAAGGGCTTAATGTGCCAGTCATTATGATGAAATAGTAGAAGTAATGGAGGTCACACTAAGAGCATCGACAGTATACATACGTAGACATAAACAATTTATAGAGAAAAAAAAATCTTATTTAAATATTTTGAATAAGATTTGAAATATAAATATTTTGAATAAGATTTGGTTGAAATAAAGAAAACGAAAATAAATATATTTTCTTTTAATTGTTTATGTTATATTATTTCATTTTGAAAATCAGTTGAAATAAATAATATCGTATTAAAAATATTGGACTTCAAAAGCTATGCGTAAATCCGTAGTTATATCTGCATGAAAAAATCGAACGAAAATTTCTAAAGGAAAGAAAACAAATTTTTTTACTTCGTTATTCTTTATTTTTCATTTATTTCTCAGATGAGAAATAAAAATTCACACGCATTCTTTCCCCCACTCCTGTGCTCGAGAAAGGCATCTTTGGAATAAAATTCTTAAGAAATAAAATATTTTGAAATTTTCTGCAGAAAAGGAAAGCAAAATTTTTTACTACCCAAAGTAAAAAAATCTTTTGGCAAGAACTCTGCAACATTCTTTGACAATGGCCCTGTGTCGCCACAGGTACACTACTTAAAATAGTACACAAACCGATAGTTGGAAAACGACATCTTAGCTAGACTGCTAATGTTAAAAAATGTAACCTTGAATAACGCAAAACATGAATAAAACACAACCAAAAGCACAAAAATGGGCATACTATAGTTTTGATTTTCTAAGACCTTCCCTCAGAGTCAAATACACAAAGTGTGAGAGTTTCGACACTGTGAGTATTCTTCCTTATGAAACAAACTATTTTTGTGTTTTATTTATTCAGTTTTGTTTCATTCACCCGCAGCACAAAATTTACACACCATTTTTTTATTTGGAGTGAAAACCCCTTCCTAAGCTATAGTTTTCCATAATCAGCTCTTAGTGGCACAAAATAAATGCATGTAAAATTAAAAAACCTAAACAACTCAAATATTGTAGACAAAAGTGCCACTCATCAGTAATCTTTTTTATATTGTATTTACAAAATCGACCATCATGGTACATTGTTACATTAACAACTGATTAGTGCAACATAAGTCTTATAATTAAAAAAAACAAAACAAGCTTAAAACAGGGCTATACATAAAGTTGCATCCAAATTTTGTTCTTTTGTGCATTTAAATAGATTAGAGCATTAAAAGAGAGGTAAGTAAAATCAGATCCAGCAGATGTATAAATGTAAACAAATCAACAATGGTTGTAAAAAGCCCTTTGAAGGTGGCTTGTTGACATGAATACTTGCCATTGCAACCCCTTACTTTAAGACATTAAAACGCTTTTTTACCACCATGATAATAGGACCTAGAGTATAGTAGCACACTCTTATCAGTCACTGATCAAAGGGCAATTTAACATCTTTCAAGTTTAACCCCATTTTTACAGATATGAGAAGAAAATGTGTAATTATTAGAGTTTTTTAAGATAAATTTTGAAAAATCCTTTAAATTTTGGAAAGACAAGCAAATTGCTGTAAACAAAACAGGAAGAAAAGTGTTTGGTTTGTGCATTGATCAACAGGGGAGATTTCCGAGTCTTGGCAACTTCCGGGCAGGGGTCCACGAGAAACTAAAAAAAAAAAAAAACAGAGAAAGGGCCCAACCTGAAACATATTACTCATATCTACATGCTTTTTTTTTAAATTTGAAAGTTTAAGCCAGGGAGATTGCAGTTAGGGGGAAAAAATCCCGACACGGAAATATCCCCGATTAACACAAAGAAACCAAAAAATTTTATTTCACACTTCTATAAAAATGTTAACTAATGATATAAAAAATTGTTACCTTCAAGGTCGACGTCTTGTAAACTTAGTTCTTCAATCGGAACGTTATCAATGATGTTTTCTTCAGGAGGTTCATCAGATTCTTTTTTGAAAGGTGTCATGACAAATTTTATAACTATTCTTAAATAAATAATAAAATGAAACTAAAGCTGTTAAATTAAAATTCAATTGATCAGAATTGGATTTTGTTTTGGTTTTTTTAGCTCATGTGACAATTTAAAGTTGGCTTGAACTTTGTTGATATATTTTCTTACATTTGTAACGAAATATTCTCACTGTGTTTAATTTGTCCCCGCAGATTCGTTCACGCTGCACTCAAAGAAAACTGTTACGCACTTATGATGTCACATTAAAAAGCAATGAAATCAATTAAGGGAGAATGGCAATTGAGAGAAAAATTTATATCAATGAAGAAAACATCAATCAGGTAATCAATTGCACGCAATTTCTTAAATAAGTGTAAAAAATGCAGGCAGTGACAACAGTCCTTTATTTCCACAACAAATAATTTTAGTGCGTTTTCGTTACCAGGAGGGATAATTATTTCGCACTAGACTTTAGTGCGGAATATTTCGTACTCGTCAGGACTAATGGTTTCATAAAACATTCAACTGTACAGAAATAATCAATCAATCTAATATGAGCTAACAAGAATCTAAACAATCATTCCATCAACTAAGCCCATGTGCTTCAAATTTATTTTCAAAATAGTGGGTGTCTTAAATTTTTGTCGATAAACTGCTTAATTAGGCCGAAATAAATTTCAAAATTTTATGAAATATTATCGACCTGAGAAAATGTTTCATACTCCACATAGGTCTCACTCACATCTCGATGCAGATATAATCAAATTACGCCGTAGAATCAATGATATCAAAGAAAAAAATATTATTTTTCGCCAATCTTTAAAGCAGAATTTTAAGGATAGAAAAAAAGATTTGAAAGATAGTGAGCTGAAAGAAAAAATAAAATGTAATTTTCTGGATGAAGAAGAGGTTTCTGTGATTGAAATGTGTCACAAAAAAACTTTCGAGTTAGTAAAGACAGATAAAAATATGAGACTTAATTCGAAGAAAACTGCAAAATGTTCAACTCCAAGCAGTTATGAAGTATTGGAGTTAGAAGCCTCATCTATTAGCAATGTAAATAAATCTCTTATGGACCACACATCAATAGTTGAAAAACAACATACCGTAAAAGAAAAAAATCAAGAAAATGATCTAAGTGGTAGCCAAAATGAAGTGGAAGTTGTTGAACTTTTTGATAACAGTGATAGTATTCTTACAACTCCTATTCAGAATAAAATAAGAAAAGGGAAGAAATGGAGCCTACAATGTTCTGTTGTTGAAAATACATTTCCCACTACTTTGGAAATTAATAATAGTATACCAAAACCGGTTTCCAATAACATTAACCAAAGAAATATCAGTAATATGCAATGTAATTCAGACAATCCTTATCATAGTAACTTGTTAAATTCTTCAGATAGAAACCATTCTAAATCTGCAGCTAAAAACCAATATCTCAATATGTCTCAAAAAAATCTGTCTTATGTTTTGGATTCGTGTCAACAATCAAAGCTATCAATGTCTAACAAGAATGATTTTGTTTCTGTTGAAAATATTGATCAGGATGTAATTTATCTAAGTGATATTAGTCGTTCCTCAAATGATAGAAAGAAAAAGAATACTATATTAACTAATGGAAACAGAGTTACTTTCAATAGAAAAAATGAAAGGAGTTGTAGAAATGAAGGTAATAAGAAACAGTGCAAAAATAGAAAGGGATATATTATTGAACCTAGTATGAGTAATGATATCTCAGTTATTTCTGATAGTAGTATTGAAGAAAAAGAAGTAAATGTTTGTCGAACTTCTGATATTCAGTATTTAAAAACAGTTGATTTTTCTGATGTAGTTACTGTTTCTGATGATACGAACGATGAGAGTAATAGTAATGTAACTGTTTTAAAAAATTTTGAGAGCCTTGTCCCTGAAATATCCATCGAACAATCTGAAGAAGAAGCTGATCATATCGAAGACACACAGAGCTTAAATGAGAAATTGGAAAAGCATTCTGAATATATTGTGCCATCTCTTGATTTTGAAGAAGAACCTGTTGATTTTCCTGTTCCTTTTCTTCACATGCAGGGGACTCTTTCGTTTTCTGCTGATAAAATTAAAACCTGGCAATCACAAGGTATTTTTATCAAAAATGGCCCATTTTCCAAAGAAGAAGAAGCATTGCTGAAAAGAAATGTAAGAGATTTTCAATCTCGATTTAAAGTTTATAATACTCGTTTATTGCTCGGAATTGGACGTCAACTTCCGTCCTTTAAAAATGAATATAGTCGTATAAGAAAATTCTTGAAAGCCAAACACTTTTATGAAAGATTAGGTAAAGACATCAATAATAGAACTCTTCATTCTCTATATAAAAAAGCTAGGCATTTATTTAGTCCATTTTCAAAGAAACAAGGTAAAAAATCTATAGCAAGTGATAAAGTAGTAATTAAACAAATTATTAAATTGCAGGAAAAATATGGCAAAAAGTGGATTTTAATTGGACAAATTTCAGGGTTGGATCCTTCTTATTGTGAACATATTTTTTCATATTACAAGAAGCCAATTGTAAGAGGCAAGTGGTCTCAATCAGAGATTGAACATTTGGTTTTAGCAATAAAAAAGAATGCTAAATCTCCTGATTTAATTGAGAATTGGGGAAAAATAGCTGAGCTTGTACCTTCACGAAATGCACAACAATGTAACGGTTTTTGGACTTGTCATCACATGCAACTTAAAGAAAGGTTTTTTACATCTTGAGTTTTTAAACTTATATTATTAAATAAGAATATTTAAAGTTACTTATAACTTGATTATTATATTTATTCTATGGCTGAAATTATATTAACATGATTCTCATTATAATCTTCTCTTATAAATAATGTCTACACAATATATATATATAATATGTATATATATTATTTATTTATTTTTTTGAAAGATTAAATTATGTTTCAGAAAAATTTGTGATATATATGTAGGAATTTTTGGATTTTAAGAAATTTAAAATCTATGTTAATATGCTGTAATTCAACTTTATGGTTTCTCAAAATTTATGAACTTCACCATTCTATTTATTTAAAAAAATTTTTTAGCTTATGTATATATCAGGGTTGGCAAGTTTTTTACACATGACGGTTTTTAGAGGTTTATACCATGGTTTTTACCCTCATGTTGAAAACCCATAGTTTTGATAAAACTGTAGTATTTTAATTTGAGTTTAACTGCTTATGATTAAAATTAATTCATTTTTGGGCAATAAAATTAGAAAAAAAGTTGTTAAAAGATATTTAAGAACAGATTGTTGCATTTTCCCAACATGATTATATCAAATCATACTATTTGAAGTAAAGTATTAGGATACTAAACAAAATTTTCAACATTTCCAAGTATCATTTTCTTTGGCATATTACATTACTGAAGAATGTCAAGTCATTCCTGACTTAGAGTTTGTTAGTAGTTACAAGTTTTGAAAGTTTTGTTTAGCTTATTTCTAATATTTAAGAAATGCCAAATTTTAAATTCTTCTTTTTAGTTCTTGAATTTATTAATAGTTCCAAGTTTTTTTGTTTGTTTGTTTATTTCTAACAATTAAGAAGTGCAAAATTTTGAATCCTTTGCAAATCAAGCTATAATGATAAAAGTTAAGTATCACTATTTTCAATAAGTATGTTACAATATTTCTGTATGAATGTATATCCTGCCATAAGAATACATGTATATCGTTGCAAAATCAATAGCAATCATTAGCAACATTCATTTATAAAGACAATTAAGTGAAAATAATATATTGTCCGCTATATGCCATAAATGAAAGAAACTGTAGGTTTTTGACCGTTTTTACCGGTAAAAACACGGTTTTTACCACTGTCGTGTCAAAAACTGGTTTTTGACAGCAAAAACCCAACCCTGGTATTTATGTTTGTTGACAAATTAAATATCGTTCGAATAAAGTTGGAATAATTTAAAACTTTCATAACTTCATTTTTGTTTTAAAAACTAAGTTCATTAATTTCAGTTTTTCTTATGCCTATTTAGTTCTTAGCCTATTCAGTTTCTTAGTCTATTCAGTCTTTCGAGCCTACTATTTTTTTAGCATATTCAGTTTTTCTTTTGCTTAGAGTAAACAACAAATCGTATGCTAATACAAATTAAAATAAGTTTATAGATAAATTCAATTAAAATAACTTAACTCTAGCACATAAATTCATTTTGTGATGCAGCCATAATATGTGCCCCATGATATGATTTTTTGTTGGATTTTTGATGTCATTTGTTTCACAATTTTGGTTAGAAGCTGGTTTTTGAGCTTTTCTACCTTTTTAATAAGTTCTTTTGCATAGTTTTTCACTTTATAATTGCAGTTTGTAATTCTTACTAGGATGTTAAGCTCTGCATATGCCTTGCTTTAAGCAATTTATTTAAACTAAGATTTCTGAAATATACTTATTTATAACTTAACTTCCAAATTCGAAAAATTTCTTCATGTGTCTAAACTGAACCATGGCATTCTGAATGATTGAAACTAACTAAAAGTAAAGGTAATGACTACCAAAAATGTAACAACCTTCTAACTTGTGTAATTCATTAAATATCTGCATTTATCTACTCTTCTTCTTCTTAATACGACTAACAGAAATAAAAAACTTCTCTTATGGGACTTCTAGATTGATATTGTACTTAGTTGTTTGAACTAATGATATGCATGATTTATTAAAAAGTTTTATGTTTTATTAAAAATGTACTATAACTAGTGGGGAAAAAAAACATGAACCTTAAATAAATTCGCTAGAAATGATGTCAATTTTTACAAAATAGTGAAGTTAAGTGATTAAGTAATATATTTTTTAAATTTAGGTTTAACAGGAGCATTTAGGGGTAACTGCTAAAAAAATAACAAATTTTAACTAATGTATACATAAATATGTGTAAACAATATATACAATTGTATAGTAATGAAACAGTTAAATTTTTTTTTTTTTTATAATGAATTGTGTTTGTCTATGCTGTTGGAAACAATTTTTTTTAATTCTTGGAATTCCGTTATGAAATCTTTTCCTTGTTTATAAATCTGGGTAAAAGATGGTTACAGCAATTTTTTTAAGATGCTAGAAATTTTTAATTTTAATTGTCATGAAATTGCTATAATCACAATCAAACGAAAAATATTTCTTCATCAACTTTATTACCTTTAGATTTTAATTTTTCAAACTGTAATTTGAAATAAGTGATTTTATATAATATTTATGAGTAGTGTAGTATTTCACAATGCACAGAGAAAATAATAACTAAATAAATAAATAAAAAATCTCTCTGAGTAACTTTTAATCTAATGATTAGATCTTCACATATTAGTGGAGTAGTTCAAGAGAAACCGAACTTTAAAGAAGTCTTATTTCTAAAATTTGTTTTATCAAGAACTATTCAAACGATTTCATTAAAATTTTGCCCTATAAAATTACATTCTGTAAAATAATGTAATTAAAATCTTAAGTAACTTAATAGCATTCAAACTTAATTTAAGGTAAAGTCATGGTACATCGAAATCCAATTGTAGTGTATCTACCACTACAAAATTACAACTACAATTCACTAGTATATAAGACATGTTAACTCGACTCTATGCTGGGGTACCTTTTCATAGATGACGGTTGACATGGTCTGATACTCCTCTCCCCACATTGGTGACCTTCGGACGTGATGTGAACACGCCTACCTTGGCAGTAACGCCCACTTCGATATGAACACGCCTACCTAGACAGTAACGCCTACTTCGATGGATGATCCACATTGAAAAGTTGACTTGCAGCTTGGACTGCGACATTTTCCACCTCCTCGCACTGTTTCTACTCAGTCTCGTCTCAATCACGCACAACGTCGGCTGGCATACTTGTGATTACTCGACTGCTAGCGGCAACACAGGAGCGACTACGACCGTGAAGTTAATACACCTCTCACATTCAGCACTCAAAAAATTCGGTGATCTTAATACAGATCTCCCGGCTTCTCACAAAACAGCAATGAATCAACTAGTGGTATTCGTTCATCGAATTCTATCACAGATGTAATTCTGGTGGGGGAGTACTGTAGTGTATCTACCACTACAAAATTACAACTACAATTCACTAGTATATAAGACATGTTAACTCGACTCTATGCTGGGGTACCTTTTCATAGATGACGGTTGACATGGTCTGATACTCCTCTCCCCACACCAATCATTAAATCAAAAGTTATTCGACTTGTTTTATTTATTTTTGCGCTCTGTACGTCCTATTTTGACATAAAGTTTTTTAAAAAAATTGGGTGTGATAAAATAAAATTTTCATACGACTGAAATTTTTCATGTAGGTGATGTAACTCTGTTTTTTGTTTGTTTTTTTGTTTGTTAATTTTTAATATAGCAAGTTCCAATAAAAAACCCAACTGATGGAAGTAATGGGACAAACACAATTACATATGTCATATTTTTTTTTAATGTCATATTTTTTTTAAAGATTAAAGATAAGTGCTAACTTTACTAATAATTTTTTTAAAAAAAAACAACATTTTATTTGTTAAAAAAAGAATATGTAGGAATTTATTGATTTTACCTCTAAATATTTATCTCTATGTCTATTGCTCTAATTGCCCCCACTCACTCATTCCACCTGTCTCCATTATGTGATAATAAATTTTTCCTTTTTTTTATTTATTATTCTTTTTGAATGTACATTTTAAAACTTTTGTAAATTTTACCTATAGAATGAAACTTGATCGAAAGAATGTTCCTGTTTCAGACTGAGGTGATATTAAGAAACTCCGTCAAACCAAAGTGGTCCATAGAAGCCTCGAGTTGGGGTTGCCTTGATCCAAAATTTCAAAAATAGTGAAAAAAAAGGGATTTTTTTTAAAAAATTGCACATTTTATTTACTTATACTATGTTAATTGGTTAAAACACAATTTGGACAAAGATTGATAACTTCGTAAGTAAAAATGCCAAAAAGTGACTAAGTAGGCTTTGTGAACTGTAAGCTAAAAGAAGAGGAAATATTTTTATAATTTTAATTATATTTTTTACTGTTCAAGATTCTTAATATTACCAAATTAATAAATTGTGAAATATAGAACTAATTAAGAATTAGGATTATAAATCGTTTTAAAAACTCTTGGATTTTTGGTCCAATAAGGATGATGCAAATTAAAATATAATTCTTCAATTTTGAATGGTGATCGACAATTATTACGAGTTAATATTGAATATGGTAGTTTTCGGTAACAAAAGTAAAAATTGATTTTTAAACGCTTGACAACGATAATGTCAAGCTTTTGAAATAAATGCTAAAAAATAAAATTTAAAATTTTCAGTAATGTTCAAGGAAATGCTCTACTCAAATAGCTAGAAAATTGAACAATTAGAATCTCTTGAACAACAAGAAAAGTAAAAATACAATAGCTTTTAAAAGCAGTTTTAATATAAAATAAATATTGATAACATTCTGTCTCCAAAGTTGAGCTGTCAACATGAAAATAGCATGACATGTGAGAAAAGCGGTCAGGGCATGATAAAGTTTGACCCTTAGTGAGAAAGAGTAGGACAGCATTTAGAACGTGTGTCCTTCCCTTGTGTGAGCAGTTATTAGGGGGACCGAAAAGTAATGTCGTTTTGGTGCATTTGATATTTGTTATCAAGATTTTATTTTTAATCAATAATGTATTTACCCTCATTAGCAGCAACCTTTCAAGGCCGGATCAAAAAGAAGGAATTGTTTTTTAAACTAAGGAATAACCCCGAAACGACATTACTTTCCGGCCTCCCTAACAGGGTCGTCTTAATAATACGCAGGGCCCCCGTGCACAGAAATATTTTTGACCTTTTAATAGGACATACTGCTTAAAATCGAACTAAAAAAACTTCACATACACAAAATAAAGCATTTTTAACTTAGCAATCATTTGAACAGATTTAAATAAAATTTGATTTAAATTTGTTTTTAGTAGACACAAAAAAACTAAATTCACATAAAAACTTCATTGGAACTTAGAAAAATAGATTTCAGTTGTTTTTTTAAGTTTCCCTGGTGAGAAACTATTCAAATTATTGTTGTTTGTATAATAATCACTATTTGTAGAAAGAAAAACAAATTACACACTATATAGAATATATTTATTTAAAAAAAAATTTATGTAAGGCGTAAAATAAAGAATTCTTAGGATAAAAAAACGATTTTAAAAATTCCTCATAATGAAATAAAAAAAACTATATTGTTTCTCTTTTTATTCTTATAGTTCTTAATCAGACGTAAAAAAGCATTCTGTAGAGAACTATCATCAAATGAGAAAAAAAAAATATTTACAAGCAAATTTTTTATTATAAAAATCATAACACTTACCTGATTTATAATTCCGGAGAATTCCAAAATGATATGTTCTTTGTTTGAAAACTTTATTCTCAAATAATAGATACATAGTTTATCCCTTCATTACTTTTAGATAACATACTACACAGCAAAATTTTATAATTGATATGAATTTGAATATGTAGCTAAAAACAGAATAGCTGAATTCTAGTTGAACTTATTCTTTCAAAATTAAAAAAAACTTACCAAGAAAAATATAAAAATTAATTAAGAATCAGCACAAATGGCACTATTTCAAGTAATTTGGATAATTTTTTATTGTTGTTTTCCGAATTATATGGATACAGAAATATATAACTATTACAGCTCTGTACGTTCTGAATTCATATTTATTGGAACATTAATTATTTATTACACACATCTGTAACAGTATGCGATAGCGAAATCGGAAGTTATCAATTGCAAGTTTGTTGATCATAAAAGTTAAAAATTATTGAGGAATTTTTCTTCAAATGTTTGACATGTTCTGTTTCTGAAAGATTTACCAATATTCTGGAGAGTTTTTTCAAGTTCTGCAGCCTTTTTCATAGGGAAATTTTGTTTCTTATTTGCAGTTAAGAAAAAGGCGTCTGATTTTGCCTATGCTTTTGATGGAACTAAATGAAAACGTGATAAATTAATGTCTGATATTTACAGGCTCTCGCTAGAGGGCGTACTCAATGTCAATTTTTATCAACAACAAATTTTTATCAATGAAAAAAACATTAATCAGGTAATCAATTGCACGCAATTTTTTAAATAAGAGCAAAAAATGTAGACATTGACAACAGACCTTTACTTCTTCACACAAATAATTTTAGTGCGTTTTTGTTGCCAGGAGGGGTTAATTATTTCGCACTAGACTTTAGTGCGGAATTTTTTCTTCCAACGCAGATCTAATGGTTTCATAGAACATTCAACGGTACAGAAATAATCAATCAATCTAATTTGAGCTAACAGGAATCTAAACAATCATTCCATCAACTATGCCATGTGCTATTTATTTTCAAAATAGTGGGTGTCTTAAATTTTTGTGGATAAACTACTTAATTTGGTGGAAATAAATTTCAAAATTGTATTAAATATTATCGACCTGAGAAAATGTTTCATACTCCACATAGGTCTCACTCACATCTCGATGCAGATATAATCAAATTACGCCGTAGAATCAATGATATCAAAGAAAAAAATATTATTTTTCGCCAGTCTTTAAAGCAGGATTTTAAAGATAGAAAAAAAGATTTGAAAGATAGTGAGCTGAAAGAAAAAATAAAATGTAATTTTCTGGATGAAAAAGAGGTTTTTGTGGTTGAAATGTGTGACAAAAAAATTTTCGAGTTAGTAAAGACAGATAAAAATATGAGACTTAAATCGAAGAAAATTCCAAAATGTTCAACTCCAAGCAGATATGAAGTATTGGAGTTAGAAGCCTCATCTGTTAGCAATGTAAATAATTCTCCTATGGACCACACAGCAATAGTTGAGAAACAACATAGAGTAAACGAAAAAAATCAAGAAAATGATCTAAGTGATAGCCAAAATGAAGTGGAAGTTGTTGAACTTTTTGATAACAGTGATAATATTCTTACAACTCCTATTCAGAATAAAATAGGAAAGGAAAAGAAATGGAGCCTACCTTTATGTTCTGTTGTTGAAAATACATTTCCCACTGGTTTGAAAATTAATAATAGTAAACCAAATTTGGTTTCCAATAACATTAACCAAAGAAATATTAGTAATATGCAATGTAATTCAGACAATCCTTATCATAGTAACGTGTTAAACTCTTCAGATAGAAACCATTCTAAATTTGCAGCTAAAAACCTGTTAAATTCTTCAGATAGGAACCATTCTAAATGTGCAGCTAAAAACCAATATCACAATATGCCTGAAGAAAATCTGTCTAATGTTTTGGATTCATGTCAACAATCAAGGCTATCAATGTCTAACAAGAATGATTTTGTTTCTGATGAAAATATTGATCAGGATGTAATTTATCTTAGTGATGTTAGTTATTCCTCAAATGATAGAAAGAAAAAAAATACTATATTAACTAATGAAAATAGAATTACTTTCAATAGAAAAAATAAAACAAGTTGTAGAAATGAAGGTAATAAGAAACAGTGCAAAAATAGAAAGGGATGTGTTATTGAACCTAGTATGAGTAATGATGTCTCAGTTATTTCTGACAGTAGTATTGAAGAAAATGAACTAAATGTTTGTCAAACTCCTGATATTCATTATTTAAAAACAATTGATTTTTCTGGTGTAATTACTGTTTCTGATGATACAGACAATGAGAGTAATAGTAACGTAACTGTTTCAAAAAATGTTGAAAGCCGTGTCCCTGAAATATCCATCGAAGTATCTGAAGAAGAAGCTGATCATATCGAAGACACACAGAGCTTAAATGAGAAATTGGAAAAGCATTCTGAATATATTGTGCCATCTCTTGATTTTGTAGAAGAACCTGTTGATTTTCCTGTTTCTTTTCTTCACATGCAAGGGACTCTTTCGTTTTCTGCTGACAAAATTAAAACATGGCAATCACAAGGTATTTTTATCAAAAGTGGCCCATTTTCCAAACAAGAAGAAACTTTGCTGAAAAGAAATTTGAGGGCTTTTCAGTCTCGATTTAAAGTTTATAATACTCGCTTATTGCTTGGGATTGGGCGTCAACTTCCATTCTTTAAAAATGAATCTTGCCGTATAAAAAGATTTTTGAAAGCTAAGCACTTTTATGAAAGATTGGGTAAAGACATCAATAATAGAACTCTTCATTCTATATATAAAAAAGCTAGGTTTTTATTTAGTCCATTTACAAGGAGACTAGATAAAAAATTTGCAGCTAGTGATAAAGAAGTAATTGCACAAATTATACAATTGCAAGAAAAATATGGCAAAAAGTGGATTTTAATTGGACAAATTTTGGGATTAGATCCTGCTTTTTGTGCAAATATTTTTTCATATCACAAAAAGCCTTTTGCAAAAGGCCGGTGGTCTGAAAGCGAGATTGAACATTTAGTTTTAGCAATCAAAAATAATTCTAAATCGTCTGATTTAATTGAGAATTGGGAAAAAATAGCAGACCTTGTACCTTCCCGAAATGCCAAACAATGTTACAGGTTTTGGACTAGTCATCACATGCGACTTAAGGAAAAGTGTTTTGCATCTTGAGTTTTTAAACTTATATAATTAAATAACAATATTTAAAGTTACTTATGACTTCATTATTATATTTGTTGTATGGCTGAAATTATTTTTACATGATTCTTATTATAATCTTCTCTTACAAATATTGTCTATTGTCAACACAATATATATATATATATNTTTATATATTATTTTATTTTATTTATTTATTTTTTTGAAAAATTTTAAATCCATGTTGATTTGTGATAATTCAACTTTATTGTTTCTCAAGAATTTTGAATTTTTCCATTCTATTTATTTAAAAAAAATTTGTTTTGCAAATGTATATACAATTGTTGAAAAATTAAATATTGTTGAAATAAAAGTTAAAATAATTTCAAATTCTTATAACTTCATTTTTGTTTTAAAAAATTAAGTTCATTAATTTCAGTTTTTCTTATGCTGACTTAGAGTAAACTAAAAATGCATGCTAACACTACAAAATGAAAACAAGTTTTTATATAAATTCAGTTCAAATAGTTTAACTGTAGCACATCAATAGTGTAGCCATGATATGTACCCCTAGACCTAATTCAGTCTCACTTGCATTTCATGTTGTTTAAAATATAGAATTAGGGCCAATTTGTTCTTCTTTTGAAGCAATAGGGCTAATTTTTTTTAATGTCCTATGTTTAACAATTTTGGTTAGAAGCTGGCTTTTGAGCTTAAGTTCTTTTGTGTAGTTTTTCACTTAATAATTGCAGTTTGTAATTCTCACTAGGGTATTAAACTCTGCATATGCCTTGCTTTAAGCAATTTACTTAAACTAAGATTTTTGAAATATATATATTTATAGCTTAACTGCCAAATTCTAAAAATTTCTTCATGTCTTAACTATCTAAACCATGATTGCGTATGATAGGAAATAACCAAAAGTAAAGTAATAACTACCAAAAATGTAGCAACCTTCTAACTTGTGTAATTCATTAAATACCTTAATTTATATACTCTTCTTTCAACTCTTAATGGGATTAATAGAAATAAAGAACATGTCTCAGATTGATAATGTACTTAGAGGTTTGAACTAATGATATGCATGATTTATTACAAGTATTTATGTTTTATTAAAAATGTACTATAACAAGAGCCAAAAAAAAAAAAAAAAAAAAAAAAAAAAANAAAAAAAAAAAAAAAAAAAAAAAACAAACATGAACCTTAAATAAATTAGCTAGAATTGATTTCAGTTTTAACAAAATAGTAAAGTCATAATTGATTAAGTAATAAATTTTTTAAATTTAGGTTTAACTGCTAAAAAAATAACTAATTTAAACTACTGTATACAGAAATGCATGCAAACAGTTTGTACAATTGTACAGTAATGAAACAGCGACAATTTTCTAATTTTTTTTCTTCTTATAATAAATTGTGTTTCTCTGTGCTGCTAGAAATTTTTTTTTTAATTCTTGGAATTCTGTTAGGAAATATTTTCCTTGTACCTATAAATCTGGGCGAATGACGGTTACGACAATTTTTTTAAGGTACTGGAAATTTTTTAAATTTTTTTTTATGAAATTGCCTTAATCACATTCAAGTGAAAAAATATTTGTTCATCAACTTTGATACCTTTTGATTTTAATTTTTCAAACTGTAATATGAAATAAGTGATTTTATATAATATTTATGAGTAGTGTAGTATTCCCTGTGCATTGTGAAATGCACAGGGAAAATAATCACTAAATTAAATAAATAAAATAAAACTTAATATAAGGAACTTTCGATCTAATGATCAGATCTTCACATACTAGGACTATGAAATTAGTGGAATAGTTTCAGAGAAACCGAACTTTAAGGAAGTCTTATTTCTAAAATTTGATTTCTCAAAAACTATTCAAATGATTTCATTAAAATTTTGCCCAATAAAATTACATTCTGTAAAATAATGTAATTAAGATCTTAATTATGTAATATTCTTAATTAACTTAATAGGACTCAACTTAATTTAAGGTAGAGCCTTAATACATTGAAATCTGATCATTAAATCAAAAGTTATTCAGCTTTATTTATTTTTTGCTCATTATACATCCTATTTTGACATGAAGTCTAAAAGAAATATTGGGTGTGATAAAATAAAAGTTTCATATGACTGAAATTTTTTATGTATGTGATGTAACTCTGTTTTTTAAATTTTTTTTGTTAATTTTTAATATACAGTCGGACCTCTATTTAACGAAGTCGCTAAATCCCGATAATAAATTCATTATGAGGAAAATTCGTTAAACAGAAAATCACCTTTTAAAATACTTAAACAACACAAAACAGGTTTTAAATTCATAAATACTAGGCATAATTAAAATAGCAATTGATGAACCTTTATCTTGTAAACTAGTATCTACTATTTATTTTATAAATCTTAATCATAAAAGAAATCTGCATGGAAAGCAAGAATAGAGAAAAACCTTATCCAGGGTTACACAATCATGCTACATTCATTTTCAACCAAAAAAAGCTAAATCTATGTATAAAATTATAGTTGCATTTATTATAACAATAATTTTAAACATACATTACCGCATGTGCGTTCTTAAGTTTAATTGGGACTGAGTTTTTCGTTTGCAATTCAAGAAAAAAGAGAAAGGGATTTTACTGCTTTCTCTAAAAGTTATTTTAGAGAAAGCAGTAAAACAGTGGATAAAAGCAGTGGCTTCTTAAATTAATTCAAGTTCATTTCCCCCATAAAATGCGTTAACAAGTTTACAATGTTCTGAAATATTTTGGAAAATAGGGAAAGGGAATCTTGAAGAAAAATTCGTCAAATAGAAAATTCACTTTGCTATTTGGAAGTTATTTTATGAAGAAATTTCCAAAATGTTCTTGGTTCCTCGAAAAAATTTGCTAAATGCAGATGCTCGCAAAATGAAGGTTCGTTAAATAGAAGTCCGGCTGTATTTCATTTAACCCATAGCAAGTTCCAATAGAGTCCGAATTATGGAAGTAATGGGACAAACACAATTACTTATAAAGATCATATATATATATATATATATATATATTTTTTTAATAAATGCTAACTTTACTACGAATTTAAAAAGAAAATATTGGAATTTATTGATTTTTTCTCTAAATGTTTAATTCTATATCTATTGCACCCACTCACTCCTTCCCTTAGTAACCTATCACCATTATGTGATAATAAATTTTTCTTTATTTTATTTATTATTCTTTTTTAAGGTAAATATTAAAATTTTTGTAAATTTAACCTATTGAATGAATCTTTATCGAGAGAATGTTCTTGTTTCAGACTGTTCTTGTCAACTGGAAGCTAAAAAAAAAAAAGAAATATTTTCATATTTTTAATTTTTTTTTTTACTGTTAGAGATTCTTAATGTTACCCAATTATCATTAAAAAATAGTTAAACATGGAAATAGTTAAGAACTAGAATTATAAATTGTTTTAAAAACTCCTGGGTTTGGTCCAATATGGATATGTATGATGTAAATTAAAATATAATTCTTCAATTTTGAGTGGTGATCGACAATTATTACAAATTAATATTGAATATGTAGTTTTGAATAACAAAAGTAAAAATTGATTTTTAAACGTTAGACAATGATAATGTCAAGCTTTTAAAGTAAGCACTACAAAATAAAATTTAAAATGTCTCTCTACTCAAATAGCTAGAAAATTGAACAATTAGAATCTCTTGAACAACTAGAAAAGTAAAAAATAGAAATGCGGTCATAATAATAATAAATGCAAAAGGTTTAAGTGCAGTTTTTATATTAAATAAATATTGATAACATTCTATCTCCAAGGTTGAGCAGTCAACATTAAAATAGCATTACATGTGAAAAAAGGGGTCAGGGCATAATGAAGTTTGACCCTAGTAGTGAGAAAGAGCAGGAATGCATTTAGAGTGTATGTCCTTCCCTTGTACGAGCAGTTTTTAAGGGTGCCGAAAAGTAATGTTTCGGTGCATTTGATATTTGTTATCAAGATTTTATTTTTAATCAATAATGTGTTCACCCTCATTAGCAATAACCTTTCAAGGCCGGATCGAAAAGAAGGAATTGGTTTTTGAAACTGAGGAATAACGTCGAAACATTATTTTCTGGCCTCCCTAATATTTTTCACCATAGTTGCACAATATCAACTTCACTGTACGCAATATATAAAATCAAATGCCTTGTTGAATTATTTTAATTGTGGAGTGTTTAAAGATTTATTAATTCTGTATTAGTGTTCTTCAAATCATGAAATATTTTTAAAAGTAATTCAACTTAAGAAGTTAGAGATCTGTCATTCAAAAATTAAAGTTCATTTAAATTTGACCCTCACTTAAGCAGACCGAAATTTTCCATTATAAAAATCTGTGCTGTTGTTTACTATATGAGTAACACTATTTCTGTACAATGTCCGTGTAAAAAAACTTTTTGTTTGTAAATAAATTAAAAATCTTAAGCTTCAAACCAACACTTTAGAAGAACATCCTTTTTCTCTCCTCTTCCTTTTGATCCCTTACAGAAAAGATAGAAATAGTTAAAGCTTTCTTTTTGTATAAACTTTAACCGCACTCAATTTCATATTGTAGCTGCTGTTTCGAGAGGAGTGCGATAGCTAGCTAAATGGAAGCCTAGGAAGTGACTGGATGAGCAATTAGAAAAGCTTGTCGAAAAGTTTATTGTATTGAATTAATTTTCTTAACTTTTGAGGGGATTCTAACTGATCACCAGGGGCTACAGCTTCATGAATGACCGCTACACGCATTCTCAATTGACGCTTAACATCCGCTGGGTAAAATAAACAGCGTAAACTTATTAAAAAAACATCTGAGCAATTGAATAACAAGCAACTGTATACCTGGAAATGACACTTTGTATCGGGTAGTGTCCCGTAAACTTAAAAAAAGTACCAGTGCAAGGGTTAGAATTTCGTTTACCCCCGGGATAATCGCGGGATTTTGTCATGGGCTTCTTCGTCATATAACGTTAATATAGGTTAATTTTCNAATATTTTTTCTGCATCATCATATGGAAAATGTTCTACATCTACTTTTTTATCAGCTATTCTCATTAGGTTGCTCAAATGCGTGTTTGTTTCATTTTGATCGTTTCTACCCACATTTGTTTCATTTTCATTTATCCGTTTCAGATTAGAATATATTGCCTTTACAAGGTATTTGTCCATCTTACAATAATGAGCAAAAAATTTGAACTTCTTACATGGAGAAACCTTACCTACGGTAAACACATGGTTGCAGAGAAATGCGTTCTGAAAGAGGTTGTTCTTAAAGGTTCTGAACAATTCTGGTAAATAGGAAAGCTAGATAATGGGGCAGATGGTGAAAATAATGGAAGATCCAGGAAGAAAAGTGAAACAGATTTCATTCTAAATGGCGCAATGAGAAATTTTTTTCAAAATGCAAGAAATTCGCGAATTTCAAAATTGCTTTATAGAATGCGCGAATTTCTCGCGGTAATCATTTTTTAATGCGAGAAAAGAAAAAAATATGCGAGATTCTCGCGTTCTCATGCTGTAGTGAAAACACTGAAAAGTAAAGGTAATGACTACCAGAAATGTAACAACCTTCTAACTTGTGTAATTCATTAAATATCTGCATTTATCTACTCTTCTTTCAACTCTTAGGACTAATAGAAATAAAAAATTTCTCTTATGGGACTTCTAGATTGATTATGTACTTAGAGGTTTGAATTAATGATATGCATGATTTATTACAAAGATTTATGTTTTATTAAAAATGTACTATAACAAGGGCAAAAAAATGAAAAGAAAACATGAATCTTAAATAAATTCGCTAGAAATGATATCATTTTTAACAAAATAGTGAAGTTAAGTGATTATGTAATAATTTTTTAAAATTTAGGTTTAGCAGGAGCATTTAGGGATAACTGCTAAAAAAATAATGAATTTAAACTACTGTATGCATAAATATGTGTAAACAATATGTACAATTGTACAGTAATGAAACAGTAACAAATTGTTTTTTTTTAATAATGAATTGTGTTTCTCTGTGCTGCTAGAAACAATTTTTTTTTAATTCTTGGAATTCTGTTAGGAAATATTTTCCTTGTACCTATAAATCTGGGTGAATGACGGTTACGACAATTTTTTTAAGGCACTGGAAATTTTTAAATTTTTTTTTTATGAAATTGCCTCAATCACAATCAAGTGAAAAAATATTTATTCATCAACTTTAATACCTTTTGATTTTAATTTTTCAAACTGTAATATGAAATAGGTGATTTTATATAATATTTATGAGTAGTGTAGTTATGATGGAGGTTTTGATTCTCCGTCAGTAGCCGCCAGTATTCGTATAGTGAAACTCATGATTGTTTATTTAGGCCAATATGAATGAATTAAACAATTAAGTTTACAGGAAACAATATATAACTCGTTAACATGAATTTATTTTATTAAGCATAATTGGTGACAGATAATGGCCAATTCTGTATCCAAAACATAAATATGAAATCCCTCAAAGGGATGAAATCAGAATACTCTCTATTAAGAGATCATAAAGCCAGAATATCATTTCTGACGGTTAGAAATTGAGACTGAAGAGGCCCCAAAGAGCTCCACAAATTTTGAAATTAAAAGGGAATGTAATTATTCGTAACGGACATAGAAAGTACGGGTAGGAGATCCAAAATTGGCGATTTATCATAATATACCATAGCCAAAACAAAGCCAACCAGCATATCAATATTGGGTTTAAAAGAACACCTTGGCGATCACGAGTGGCCAACAAATTTATGAGAATTATTACAACCATGCAACCGAAACATTTAACCGTTGGAAATTAAGAATAAAAAGTTATAAATAGATTTTTGTTTTCGATTAGAGGCGACAGTGAAGTAATATGTCTGCATTAGTAATGAAATAAAAAGAAGTATCCGTTACATTGATCTAGAAGAGACGAAATAAATATTTTATGTTCGTTTAAAAAGATTAAGTTTGTGATTTATTTTAAATATAATCCTTCTATTAATAAAAATCAGCTTAAGTAATGAAAGATATTTTTAAAAGATAGGAAATAGATATGTAATGCCAATTGTGGCATCACAGTAGTATTTCACAATGCACAGAGAAAATAATCACTAAATAAATAAAATAAAACTTAATATAAGTAACTTTCGATCTAATGATCAGATCTTCACATATTAGGACTATGAAATTAGTGGAATAGTTCCAGAGAAACCGAACTTTTAAAGAAGTCTTATTTCTAAAATTTGATTTCTCAAGAACTATTCAAATGATTTCATTAAAATTTTGCCCTATAAAATTACATTCTGTAAAATAATGTAATTAAGATCTTAATTATATAATATTCTTAATTAACTTAATAGGACTCAAACTTAATTTAAGGTAAAGCCTTAATACATTGAAATCTGATCATTAAATTAAAAGTTATTCAGCTTTATTTATTTATTTTTTGCGCATTATACATCCTATTTTGACATGAAGTCTAAAAGAAATATTGGGTGTGATAAAATAAAATTTTCATATAACTGAAATTTTTTACGTATGTGATGTAACTCTGTTTTTTTAATTTTTTTTGGACCTCTTCAGCCGGACCTCTATTTAATGAAGTCGCTAAATCCCGATAATAAATTCGTTATAGGGAAAATTCGTTAAATAGAAAATCACCTTTTAAAATACTTAAACAACACAAAACAGGTTTTATATTCATAAACACTAGGCATAATTAAAATAGCAATTGATGAACCTTTATCTTGTAAACTAGTATCTAATTTATTTTATAAATCTTAATCATAAAAGAAATCTGCATGGAAAGCAAGAATAGAGGTTACACAATCATGCTACATTCATTTTCAACCAAAAAAGCTAAATCTATGTATAAAATTATAGTTGCATTTATTATAACAATTATTTTAAACATGCATTATCGCATGTGCGTTCTTAAGTTTAATTGCTACTGATAAAATCCGTTAATTGGGACTGAGTTGCGTTTGCAATTCAAGCAAAAAGAGAAAGGGATTTTACTGCTTTCTCTAAAAGTTATTCTAGAGAAAGCAGTAAAACATTACATAAAAGTAGTAGCTTCTTAAATTAATTCAAGTTCATTTCCCCCACAAAATGCGTTAACAAGTTTGAAATGTTCTGAAATATTTTGGAAAATAGGGAAAGGGAATCTTGAAGAAAAATTCGTTAAATAGGAAATTCACTTCGCTATTTGGAAGTTATTTTACGAAGAAATTTCCAAAATGTTCTTGGTTCCTCGAAAAAATTTGCTAAATGGAGAAGTTCGCAAAATGGAGGTTCGTTAAATAGAAGTCTGACTGTATTTCATTTAACCCATAGCAAGTTCCAATAGAGTCCAAATTATGGAAGTAATGGGACAAACGCAGTTATAAAGGTCATATATATATATTTTTTTAATAAATGCTAACTTTACTACTAATTTAAAAAAAAAAAAAAAAGAAAATATTGAAATTTATTGATTTTTTCTCTAAAAGTTTAATTCTATGTCTATTGCACCCACTTACTCCTTCCCTTAATAACCTGTCACCATTATGTGATAATAAATTTTTCTTTATTTTATTTATTATTCATTTTTAAGGTAAATGTTAAAAGTTTTGTAAATTTAACCTATTGAATGAATCTTGATCGAAAGAATGTTCTTGTTTCAGACTGTTCTTGTCAACTGTAAGCTAAAAAAAAAGAAATTTTTTAAATTTTTTTTTACTGTTAGAGATTCTTAATGTTACCCAATTATCATTAAAAAAATAGTTAAACATGGAAATAGTTAAGAACTAGAATTATAAATTGTTTTAAAAACTCCTGGGTTTGGTCCAATTAGGATATGTATGATGTATATTAAAATGTAATTCTTCAATTTTGAGTGGTGATAGACAATTATTACAAGTTAATATTGAATATGTAGTTTTGGATAACAAAAATAAAAATTGATTTTTAAACGTTAGACATTGATAATGTCAAGCTTTTAAAGTAAGCACTACGAAATAAAATTGTAAATTTTCAGTAAGCTTTGAAGAAATGCTCTACTCAAATAGCCAGAAAATTGAACAATTAGAATCTCTTGAACAACTTGAAAAGTAAAAAATAGAAATAATAAATGCAAATATGTCATAATAATAATAAATAATGTCATAATAATAATAAATGCAAAAGATTTAAGTGCAGTTTTTATATTAAATAAATATTGATAACATTCTATCTCCAACGTTGAGCAGTCAACATTAAAATAGCATTCCATGTGAAAAAAGGGGTCAGGGCATAATGAAGTTTGACCCTAATAGTGAGAAAGAGCAGGAAGGCATTTAGAGTGTATGTCCTTCCCTTCTACGAGCAGTTTTTAAGGGTGCCGAAAAGCAATGTTTCGGTGCACTTGATATTTGTTATCAAGATTTTATTTTTAATCAATAATGAGTTCACCCTCATTAGCAATAACATTTCAAGGCCGGATGGAAAAGAAGGAATTGGTTTTTGAAACTGAGGAATAACGTCGAAACATTATTTTCTGGCCTCCCTAATATTTTTCACCATAGTTGCACAATATCAACTTCACTGTACGCAATATATAAAATCAAATGCCTTGTTGAATTATTTTAATTGTGGAGTGTTTAAAGATTTATTAATTCTGTATTAGTGTTCTTCAAATCATGAAATATTTTTAAAAGTAATTCAACTTAAGAAGTTAGAGATCTGTCATTCAAAAATTAAAGTTCATTTAAATTTGACCCTCACTTAAGCAGACCGAACTTTTCCATTATAAAAATCTGTGCTGTTGTTTACTATATGCGTAACACTATTTCTGTACAATGTCCGTGTAAAAAAACTTTTTGTTTGTAAATAAATTAAAAATCTTAAGCTTCAAACCAACACTTTAGAAGAACATCCTTTTTCTCTCCTCTTCCTTTTGATCCCTTACAGAAAAGATAGAAATAGTTAAAGCTTTCTTTTTGTATAAACTTTAACCGCACTCAATTTCATATTGTACCTGCTGTTTCGAGAGGAGTGCGATAGCTAGCTAAATAGAAGCCTAGGAAGTGACTGGATGAGCAATTAGAAAAGCTTGTCGAAAAGTTTATTGTATTGAATTAATTTTCTTAACTTTTGAGGGGATTCTAACTGATCACCAGGGGCTACAGCTTCATGAATGACCGCTACACGCATTCTCAATTGACGCTTAACATCCGCTGGGTAAAATAAACAGCGTAAACTTATTAAAAAAACATCTGAGCAATTAAATAACAAGCAACTGTATACCTGGAAATGACACTTTGTATCGGGTAGTGTCCCGTAAACTTAAAAAAAGTACCAGTGCAAGGGTTAGAATTTCGTTTACCCCCGGGATAATCGCGGGATTTTGTCATGGGTTTCTTCGTCATATAACGTTAATATAGGTTAATTTTCTTCTAAAAATGTTTTTTTTAAGGCTAGTGCTTGATCCAAAAGTCACTTTATCATCTGGGTACTGTTTAGAATTACAAGGATTACGTAGTTTAACATTAATACACGTAAATATTTGTTTGTTTTACCTTTATTAATGTTGTGTAGTTAAACATTAATAAAGAAAAATATTTCTTGTTAATGCGTATTAAGGCTAAATTATACTAATAAGTTTAAAATTAAGGCTTGAAACTTATGTTATTAAGGGGCTTAACTGCAAAATCATCACTGTACTTATTTCCGATTCTTACCATGGGCGTTAAAAGATGAGAGTTTATTCATTCGTTCGTATTATTTTCGTTTCTCCGAATAACTTAAATTAATTTAGGTTAATTAATAAAATTAAGCGGGACATATTTATAAAAGTTGTATATTTCATTGTTTTAAAATATTTTATTATAAAAAGTATTACATAATCGTTTTTTTTTAAATACAAAAATGAAAAATAAAAAATTTAAAAAAAAGTATTTTGTTTGTGAAAAATAGGGTGGTATTATTATTTCATGAAGCACCAAATGACTTATGTTCCAAAGATAATAAAGAATCAATCATAGGATAATTACGGGTACCACTAACGTCCTTTCTGTTTTATTTATTTATTTTTCATGTGTCAGACATAGTTTATTGCACTATTAACATTTTAGTGTGAGTTTCTTCGTAAGTTTTTTTTTTTTTAAATCTTGAATGCGGTATTTTGATAGGCTCTTATATAATATTCATAACATGATATTTTATTGTTCGATTAAAAAATAATTTTTTTAAAAAATATTTTTAACTTTCATTATTAATAATTTCAGAAAAAATGCATAATTGGGAAAATATAAAAGAAATATGTATTTTCATTAAGTAATATTTACTAGAAAGAATATACAATTCCAGTAACTGATACATTTGGTAGGAATAAATAAACATTTAGTATTAGATTTTAGGAAAAGAATGAAACGTTTTCGATTAATTATCCATATTTATTAACTTTTATTTTAAGATCCTAAATTGATTTCATTAAATTTTCTATTGATTATAAATATCTTATTGCTAATAAATTTCTCAGTTTGAGTTCGCATTGAATTGAATTAATACATTGCAGAAATTACGAGTTATGTTTTCTTTTTAAAAGATACACCTGAAAAGTGAAAAATAATAAATATACGATTAAGTGGAAATCGATATTCAATTATAGGTTTATGAAGAACGATTTTCCTCTGGGCTATTTATAGTTGTTGGGAAAAAGAGGCTATAAACAATGGTATAAAAGGTAATAACTTATCTTTTGTCTTAGTTTATATATTTAGTGTTTACTTCAATTTATGTTTTTTGGTTTTCACAGTATATCCTAAGCTCCTAGTAAAATAAAAGATATTTATTATCTTCATTATCTGGAAAGGAAAAATAACAATTAGAAAGAAGAGTCAAGGGGCTGTGCATAATTTTCACCTTTGAAAATAGAAACTTTCAAAAACTGGCGGAAGAAGATCCAATAAACAAACTATTTTAGTAAAATGTTACATAAAACTATTTGTAAATTCAATATTTGTGTTGAAACTTACCAATTAAGTTTTTTTAATTTTATTAAAATAAAACCTTTCAAAATTTCAAACAACTTCTAGATTTCAAGCACTTTTATAATTTTTCCAAATTATATCTATCAAAAAAAAGAGAAAGAAAATATTTTTATTTTTTAAGAACTTAAATTACACCATCATATGATTTTTCATACCCATATGTATATGTTTAAGTTATTTTTATGTAGTTGCGGCCAAATCTTCTCTGAAATTAAATTTATATATCTAAGAAATCAATAGAAAGCATACATTTTACATCTTATAAATAAAAATAAAATTTTTCTCAAAAATGCATAAAAAGTTTGCAATAAATTTTACTCTTTTTTTCAGTTTTAATATTTAGTAAGAGATGGCGCTACCGTTGATAAGGGTAGAACAAAGCATGAATTTATTTCTTAAATTGAAGTTGTCCTCGCAGGAATGAGGAATTAATAAAAGTTTTAAAGGTATTTTGATTTATGCCTTTGAATCTGATCATTAAACAATTTAGTATTTACCTGAAATAAAATCAATTTAAGATTTTTTTATCTCTAAAATTCAATTTAAAACATTTTTGTTCTCTTTTGTTATAAAATCAATTTAATTTTTCCTTTATTTGATAACAAGTACTAGGATAATTTTTGCGTATTGAAATTTACAGTAATGATACATAGATGTAGGATTATATTGACGCAAATATGTACTTGGCTATTTGAAAATTTTAATCTCGTTTTCTTTTTCTCTTTTCATTTAAGCATTTTTAATGACAGATTTGAATTTGTTCAGACTACAACAAAAATCAAAATATTTTTTTAAAATTATACTTACCAAATAACTATGTTCAACTAGTGAGTTTTGAGCAATTTATATAAAATTCTACAAAATTAGATTAGTTATGACATGTGCTTATCGTTTTTACAAAAGCAGTGCGATGCTTATGCAGAAATTTTTCTTCTTCCTAGGCACTACAGTCGGTTACCGGCCTAGGCTGTTTCAGTCAGTTTACCTCATCTTACATCTATTCCATGCTATATTTCACCATCTGATAACTCCTAATTCCTTTAACTACTTCTCTACTCTCTATAACCATCTTGTTCTAGGTCTTCCTCTTTTTCTCTTTCCCTCTGGTGTTCGAAATAATTATTTTAGCATAAAAATTTTATTGCGTTTTAATTTATATTATTTATTTATTTTAACTTTAAGGAATAAAAAAAAAGAAACATTTTTCAAAAAAATTAATATCTACTACTAATATAATGAAAAAAACAACTTTAATTGAGGTTTGATATCGAAGCTGATGATAAGAAACGTTATGAAGATATATAACTTAAAATAAGAAATAAAAAAAACACGATCTGTTTAAATAAATAGCCCTCAGTGCTGGTATGTTATGAGATTATCTACCTTCTATCAGAAATGTTTCGAGAAAAATAGTAAATATGCTAGGAGAAAGACAGTGAGAAGAAATATCTTTTTTAATAATTTGGTTCCTAATTCGTTCTAATTCGTTCTAATCCTAATTCGTTTGATTCCTAATTCTTTCAGGTAGAATCCCGATGATCGAGTAGTAGCGCTTTGCAGGTCCTGGGTTCGATTCTCGAACTAGGCAAGTTTGACTAATAGTCTTTCATCCCTTCTATGGGTCGTTAAAATGAGTACCAATCATTTTTGGGGCACTAAAGACGGGAAGTTCCACGTTCGGCTGCTTTTGCATGCCCCGGCCCTAGATAAAAAATAAAACTGAGTTGAGGGCAGTAGGCCTTGGCCCTCAATGGGCTGCCACGTTACTGAGTTGAGTTAGAAAAAAGTCGGTATCCCTTCCGAATTGATTTTATTTTATAACCTTCGTTGAACAGCCGACCCGAATGTGAATTTACGACTATCAATGTTCAACTCCATAGCCTTGCAATTTTGAGCCTAACCCAGAAGACAAGGGAACTCCTGGATCCCTGGAGGTATTGATTTGTTATGGGAACTTGGATTTTGTGACCCCGACTGATTAAACGTGCACCAGTCACCATTTAAAACGCGGGAATTCTTCAGACGGCTGGATTTGAACTCCCGTTCACACGAACATGGGTCCAACCCCCTACCAACCAGGCTTTCCTGACCCCTCCTTATTAATTTTGAAAAACTATTGTATAAAGAAAAGAAGTGATCTGGAAAAAGGCATGCTATGCATACCATTATCCCGGCAATAGCTGGTCATTATGAATTCCACATCCGGCTTGCACCGACCACAGTGCTGACGTGAAATATCCTCAGTGGTAGATGGATCATGGGTTAGAGTCCCCTTGCCGTCTCGCTAACCGAAGGAGGTTCTCGTTGTCTTCCTCTCCATGTAACGCAAATGCGGGTTAGTTCCATCATAAAGTCCTCGACGAAGGCAAATTTCTCCCAATTCTTGATCCAGGAATTCCCTTTTCTTCTGGATTGGGTTAAAAATTACAAGGCCACGTAGTTGAAGATTAGTAGTCGTAAACCCCAAAAATTGGGTCGGCTGTTCAACGACGGTTTTAAAATTTAAAAAAAAAATATCCAATGTTCGCATAAAGTAATAAATACGCTTTGGGCTAAACAATAGTTTTTACTTTCTAATACACACTTGAGTTTTATCGATTAATTGCCAACAAACCAGTAACATCACTTATAACTGTTAAATATTAATTTATAGTAACATAAAAACTATAACAAGTGCAAAGGAAATATCTAATTTTATTTACAAATAAGAGAATTGCTTGTTAAGAAAAAAAGTGTCCCTGAGTATAGTCCAAATGTAATCTAAATAAAAATAAGAGAAAAGCAAAACAACATAAGTTAAGCTTAAGTAAAGATACAGAAATGGAATTTGATATACATGTGACAAAAATACGCATTTGTGTTTAGGTTCCTGTTTATAGAACCGAAACTATAGAATGTTTATTTCTGTACCTTCTATTGAGTTTTATTCACATTGTTTTACTTTACATATACGTATCACAAATTATACTTGATCTTCATTTGGAAAAACGAAAATTGCTTGGAAAATATGTAGAGAATAGTATAGTGAAAGATATTTTGTAGAAGTAATTTGTTAAACGTATTCGAATTTTTAAACTAATTTAAGTAAAAACACATTAGTTGATGATGATTATTTACAAGTTATTTATAAAAATAAGAAAATTAAGTAAAAAAATTGAAGGTCTGAATCTAAATTTTAATATAGGTAAATGATGACTTACTTTGAAATTTCATTGCTAGTAACTTTTACTTATTCTTTTTATATTAAAAAAAATCTAAAAGAAAAGTTTTAGAAAAATCTGTAAGCAAAATGTTAGAGGAAAAGAAAATTACCTTCACAGAAATTTTGCGAAAAAAGGAACAGTATTTAATATTAAAATATTCTTTTTTTTCTGAACAATACCTCTTTTAATCCGTAATGCTATTAGAAAAAATGAATAGAAAAAACAAACAAAAACAAAACGGAAAAACAAAAAATGTGCACTAAATCGATTTTATATATTTTTACATTTAAAAAGTTAGAAAACGAAATCTTGAAGATCACATTTTTTTCACAGCCTGATTTGCATTTTGTCCATTCTATAGTACACTACATACTTAGCTAATCATTTTAGAATTGAATCATTTTAGATTCAGTTCATCATTTTAGAGTCATTCAATTATTTTAGAATCATTTTAGAATATTTGAACAATTTTAGAATCATTTAAACCATTTAGAATAATTTACTCATTTTAGGATCATTTAATCATTTTAGAATTGAATTTTAGAATACCATGATGAAATGAATAGCCGATGAAATGTCAAATAATTTTAACTTAATTTATTAGTTTAAACTTAGCTTAATTTAACTTAAATTAATTTATACACAACTTATTTTAACTTAATTTATGAATTTAATTTATTATGATTTTAACTGTATGAAATTTTGAATTTAAACAAAGAAATTTCAAGAATTGACCCATATTTCTTTTTCTTTTAAATAATAAATATTATTAAGCAATATACCGTTCAAACAACTATTTCCTTTTCTTTTTAATAACCATCGTTAAAAGTCAACACAACGAAACATACAATTCCAAACATCGAGACTACAAATGGCAATTCGAAAAACTAATTAACTTATTATCGCCTCACTAAATTCCGATATTTGAATTTGGTGTCGAGCAATTATCTTCTATTGGAGTCACTGGATTTACGGGAAATTTCCTTTTTCAAAAAACAAGAATGGACTGCAAACATTTAGTTTCTAGCGTCCATTAAAGGGAATTGGACGCATTTATTTCACTTAATTGCACCAAGTGTTATGTTAACTCAAATTTCTCATTGCTATCATAGGAACGTATGTTTGTCAAAAGAAGTTATTTTTATATTCTAATGCAACTTCGAAATGATTTCTCCCCCCTTCAAAACTGAAAAAAAAATTAGGAGGACTTGCAATTAACCTTTCCAAGCGATTAACGCCTGCTTTGCTTTGTAATTTGCGCCATTTCGTGAGTGGTCGTTTGACAATTCTAATTAGTTAATATGTTTTGCTCCTCTCTTTATGTAATTGACTCATTTCAGATGAATTGCAGACATTGACTTTTCAACTGTAAGAACATAAATTTAAAACAGCTACTGCAAAGTAATTTTCCAATACTCAGCTTTTATTTATGTTTGTGCTCGAAATGAATTATACTTTCGTCTGTAAATAGTATGTGACAATAAAAATACAACATGATAGTTGATTGATTTTTGTTATAATGAAATTCGCTAGGAATTGGGTTTAGGTACGACGCTACAACGCGAAAGAAAATTTTCATCGATAATTCTGTTTCACCTCCATAACTATTTTAAAATTTAAAGTATAAAAAAGTGACTTAAGAAAATTTTAGAATAAGCCACGAAGTTTAACTTGCTGGAAAAAAATTTAAATTATCAAAATGTAAATAAATTATGGGAAGAGAACTTCCCCATTGCGTCATCCTAAGTTCTCTTCTCATAATTTATTTTCATTTTATAAAATTATTGGAAGAGAACTTCCCCACTGTGTCATCCTAAGTTGCCTTCTCATAATTTATCTTCATTTTGTAAAATTATTGGAAGAGAACTTCCCCATTGTGTCATTCTAAATTGTCTTCTCATAATTTATTTTCTTTTTGTAAAATTATTGAAAGAGAACTTCCGCATTGTGTCATCCTAAATTGTCTTCTCGTAATTTATTTTAATTTCGTAAAATTGTTGGAAGAAAACTTCCCCATTGTGTCATCCTAAATTGTCTTCTCATAATTTATTTTCATTTCATAAAATTATTGGGAGAGAACTTCCTCATTGTGTCGTACTAAATTGTCTTCTCATAATTTATTTTCATTTTATAAAATTATTGGAAGAGAACTTTCCCATTGTATCATACTAAATTGTCTTCTCATAATTTATTTCCATTTTGTAAAATTATTGGAAGAGAATTTCCCCACTGTGTCATCTTAAGTTGTCTTCTCATAATTTATTTTCGTATTATAAAATTATTGGAAGAGAACTTCCCCACTGTGTCATCCTAAGCGGTCTTCTCATAATTTATTTTTATTTTGTAAAATTATTGAAAGAGAACTTCCCTATTATATCATCCTAAATTGTCTTCTCATAATTTATTTTCACTTTGTAAAATTATTGGAAGAGAACTTCCCCACTGTGTCATACTAAATTGTCTTCTCATAATTTATTTCCATTTTGTAAAATTATTGAAAGAAAATTTCCCCACTGTGTCATCTTAAGTTGTCTTCTCATAATTTATTTTCGTATTATAAAATTATTGGAAGAGAACTTCCCCACTGTGTCATCCTAAGCGGTCTTTTCATAATTTATTTTTATTTTGTAAAATTATTGAAAGAGAACTTCCCTATTATGTCATCCTAAATTGTCTTCTCATAATTTATTTTCATTTTGTAAAATTATTGGAAGAGAACTTCCCACTGTGTAATCCTAAATTGTCTTTTAATAATTTATTTTCATTTTGATATTTTGAGAATTTCTTTCCAGTATTTGAAACTTCGTGGTTTGCTTTAGGATTGCCTAAACTCACTTTATCTATACTTTAAATTCTAAATTAGTTGTGGAGTTGAATGAGAATTGGTGGTTAAAAATTTCTCTCGTGATATAGCGTTCTCTTGAGAGATCTTTTCCCTTTTTGCATACCTCAACTGTCAAAGAGATGTAGACAGAGGGAAAGTTTAGAATTTTTGTAATTATTGATAATTAATTTTCCAAATATTTTCATAAATATTATGTTTATATTATAGAACTGTATATTCGAGATATGTAAAATACAAGGTTAACTCTTATTCAGACATGGAGAAACATAGCGCACTGTGTATAAGAATCTCAATATTTTTATCACAAAGTTCTACAAATTCTAACATACAAATTCTGCATTTTCGAAGGCGTTTTCTATAATTATATGTTAGGCTGTTCTTAATTTTTTGAAAAAATATCTTTGTTTTTGTGTTTTACGTTAAGTGAATATTTTATCATCATCCAAATTGATTTTGGTCACTTTAAAGAAATTAAAGTAAATTTATAAAAATAAATTTTACTTTTACGGCTGAAAATGGTAGCTCAGACAAATTTATTTATTAATTAATTATCTAATTAATTGCTGAGAACAAAATGCATCAAGATATCATGATTTCAGCCATTCAAATATCACTTCATCTTCTTATAAGTCAGAATAGACAAGCAAAACATACTCTAAATTTTAAACTCTATTTCTAAGATTATTATTTTTTAATTCAATATCAATCGAAAAGAAGTGTTTTGGTTTTAAAGGTAGTTTTTCACAACTTATTAAAACACATAATAAAATAATAGTTACATCGAATGGATGCTTCTAGCTATTTGTGCAATTCTCAAAAAGCATTTCTTTCATCTCTAACAATTTTCAGAGAAATTCTCGTATTAATAGTGTTGACATTTTAAATAGCGTTTCTCACAATAAGCTTTCTAAAATAATGCATGGAAATTTTTTAAAAATTGAACTCCTTGTCATTGCTGGGAGATTAGGCAACAAAATTTTATTTTTTCCCCTGGGTGTAAATTTTTTATTCCGTTGGTAAAGAAAATAAGACAAATTAGGATTAAGTAAAAAAAAATGTAAAATTTTGCTGATAAGAAAGGCTATCATTAAAATAATTTTTTTTCAAAAATCGTAAGTGGCTGTAAAGAGGTCTAAAATCGTTAAAAAAGATCTTTTTTAAAAGTTCATTACTCAGTTATAAATTACAATTTCTGTATTTTCTTTGCCCGGTTTGTAAATTGGTGAATTTCAAATTTGAGATATTTTTGATGTCCGAGAAAACAATATATAATTTTTATTGCGAAAATTAAAAGCCAGTTGATTTAAGTATTTGTGATTTCTTAAACTACATATATTTAAGAATTATCATGTCCCGTTCTCAAGTACGTGAGTCCAGTACCCTGCCAACAAGGATATCCCAACCATTAAAGTTAAATAGTGAAGCTTTATTGATTTCTTGTTATATACAAAGTAAATTCTGTGAATCATGTTTGCTCCATGATGTCTTAAGCCTGAAATGTTTACATATGGTAGTAAAAATATCATTTATGAAAAATTACCCAGTTTGTTACCTGTGAATGTATTTTTATTTTACTTTTTATGATGACTTGTATAATCGTCACAGATTTCAATTTTAATTCATTTTTTATGCTTACTATTAAGACGTGCAAGGTATAAGAGAATCAATGTTAATCTCCAACACACAGCTAACAATTCTAATTTTATTTTTTAAAATGATTTCAGTTTAAAAAATGCCTCAAGTTTGAAAAACACCCAAACTTGGGGAAAAAAGACTAAGAATTAGTCATAAAAGCAATTTTTAAATAATTTACAGCTAATATTTCAATGCACCAATGCACTCGGCAACTACGGTCAAAAATAGTATATTTTTTAAATTATGTATATATNAAGGGGGGGGGGAATAATAAGTAAAAAAATAACAAACAGTTTAAAAAAAAGAAAAAAAAAGGATGAAATTTTATTTAAAAAACAGAAAAAAGACCATAAAAAAAGATATAATCTTTTCATCAGCCCACACGATTATATCCGCAAAACAGGTATTTTTGAAGTTTTCTTTTTGCGCACGATCTTAACGACCTGAAGTGATATATTTGGTTACTGTCATTTTCTTTTCAGACCCCTGACATTGCTCAGACAGTATAACTATTATACTTATAACTATTAACTATTGCACGTATAACTATTATAACTATTATGCATATATATTACAAAAATTATATCAGCATATATATATATATATAGTTTGACCAGCAGTTAGAGCACAGCTTTTTTTTTTCTAGACTTATATGTCGAGAACATTTGTGCAAAATTTCAAGTAAATAGGAGCAACAGAATTTACGATATCGTTTTTACAAAGGCAAGAAATATCGAGAAAATACGTCGTTTTGAGATATAAGGCTAAACGGACGTACATATACATTTTTAAAAAAAATATCATGTTTCAGTTCGATTTATGTTATAAATAAGATTTAAATGGTTTTGGATAAATAAAAATGGCTTTTTTTTATGTAAAATTTGATGGTTTTGTCAAATTGGTACGGAAAATTATTTGATAGAAAAGGCAATTTTGATCAAAAACGCATTCTTACAAAATTAACGAATAATGGACTCTACATTTAAGCCTAGTTTGAAAACTGTGAAAAACATGTTTAAATTTGAAATGAATTGATTGCATCGAACATTTTTAAAAAAAAATGAAGGTTACTATTTAAAAAAAAAGATGATGATGAAAGTACTATTTAAAAAAAAAAAGAAGAAGGTTTTGTTATGATGATAAGATATAAATGGTCTAAATAGCATATAAAGGGCAAATGAAGGAGAATGGCAAAAAATAATAATAAATAAATAAATAATAATAATAAAAAGACGATGACGAATGGAGCATATAAAACTTTTGATGATCCATAATGTTTTCCTTCATTTAAAGGAAAATTGAATTTTTTTATCCTTAGGTTCTCCAGGGGTATTACTTCTCTTTTAATAAATACACATAATTGTTGATGAAAAAATTTATTTGCGGAATATTTTTCTCCAAAATTGCCGTCATTGGAGTGTAAAAATGTTACTCTGGTGTATAAAAGTTATTCTTTTTATACAGTTGTCCATAAAAGATATAAAATCGGAATTGGAGAGGTTAAACTACTCCAGAGTATAATAGTTATACTGTCTGAGCAATGTCAGGGGTCTGAAAAGAAAATGACAGTTACCAAATATATCACTTCAGGTCGTTAAGATCGCGCGCAAAAAGAAAACTTCAAAAAACGAACGAAAACTGAAATCTATATGTTTTATTCATTTATTTTTGTAAAGTTTATCTTTTACTCGTGTCTAAAACGTACCATTGCCATTATTCTAAAATGTCAAAAACTCTCAAAAGACTTTTGTGACCGACTTTTTCACTTTTTCGAGAGTAAAAAAGGAGGTCAATCTCAACGGTATTTCTTATTGTGGCATCAACGTTGAAGAAAAAAATATTTTTATGGCTTAGATAGTTTTTCAAACTTTATTTGCCTTGGAGCTCTTCTTTATGTTCTTCCCGTGATCAAGATAGCTTCTGTTCGTGCAAACATTAAAGAATTTTTTGTTAACGTGAGCTGCTAATATTGTTATCAATACATTATTCAGATTAGTATTTTGGAATTATTTTGAGTAGAGTTTTTTAAACTTTTTTTTAGACTGGGTATTGTACTTACAACAGAGGTTCTAAATTCGTGGGGTATGGTCTTGAAAGGGAAGCAGGTAGTTATTCGGGTTTACTAGTGAAATATTATTATTTGTTCTGAAGTTGTTCTTTATGTTGTTCCCGTGATCAAGATAGCTTCAGTTCGTGTAAACATTAAAGAATTTTTCGTTAGTTTTGTTAGATTGAAATGCTAATTTCATTTTCTACATATTGCTCTGATGAGTATTTTGGAATCATTTTGAGCAGAGTTTTTTAAATTTTTTATTTAGACTGGCGATTTCACTCTTGAAGTTCTAATGTGGGTATGGTCTTGGGTTCAAACACTTATTCTGGTTGACCAGTAAAAAACTATTTAGAGTTATTTGAGATTACTTGTAAAATAAAAGCTTTTCTTCATGTTGTTCCCTGTGATCAAGATAGCTTTTGTTTGTAAAAACATTAAAGGATTTTTCGTTAGTGCGAAATGCTAATATTGTTTTCAACATATTGTTCTGATTAGTATTATTATTTTGAGTAGAGTCTTTTAAACCTTTTTTTTTTAGACTGGGGATTGTACTTACAACAGAGGTTCTAAATTCGTGGGGGTATGGTCTTGAAAAGGGCTCAAGTAGTTATTCGGGTTTACTAGCGAAATATTATTATTTGTTCTGAAGTTCTTCTTTATGTTGTTCGTGTGATCAAGATAGCTTCAAGTGTAAACATTAAAGATTTTTTTATTAGCTTGAAATGCTAATTTCATTTTCAACATATTGCCCTGGTAAGTATTTTGGAATCATTTGGAGTAGAGTTTTTTTACATTTTTTATTCAGACTGGAGATTTCACTTTAGAAGTTCTAATTTTGTGGGGCATGGTCTTGGGGCCCAAGCACTTGTTAACCTGTTAACAAGTGCTTGGTTAAACCTGTAATATATTATTTACAGTTATTTGGGATTACTTGTAAAATACTGTTATTTGTTCTGAACCGTTCCTTTATGTTGTTCTCTGTGCTCAAGATAGCTTTTGTTTGTAAAAACATTAAAGAATTTTTCGTTAGTTTGAAATGCTAATATTGTTTTAAACAAATTGTTCTGATTAGTATTATTATTTTGGGTAGAGTCTTTTAAATTTTTTCTTTAGGCTGGGAATTGCATTTACAATGAAGGTTCTAAATTTGTGGGGCACGGTCTTAAAAAGGGCGTAAACCTTATTCAGGTTGCCTAAAAAAATTCACTTATTTGCTCTAAAGTTTCTTTTTATGTTCTAGTTTCTGTTGTTCTCGTGATCAAGATAGTTTCTGTTTGAGTAAATATTAAAGAATCTTTTGTTAATTTGAAATGATAATTGGTATTGTTTTCAATTTATTGTTTGAATTAGTTTTTTGGAATGTTTTATGTTTCTTATTTAATGCTTTAAAGCGTGGAAATTAATACATTTTTCTAACAAATAATTCCATAAGTGGCAGTTATTTGAAATCTGTTTTTCACTCTTATTTTTGATTTTTTCTTATTGACCAAAACATTAAGACATTTTATTGAATAATTCTATAAAAACATATTATTTTTGCACATCTGGTCTGTTGTCTCTGCAGTAGGTTATTTTTCATACAAAAATAATTTGTAAACTTTAATTTTAAAAATATTAGCCGAAATATAAAAAAAAATATTTTACGGATGTGGTCAGTTATTTATCTAACTGTTTATTCTTAAAAAAGAGTTTAAAAACTTTAATTTTTAAAAGCTTGAATTTCGCTGAAATAAAATTGAAGATACTTCTTTGATTATTTTATAGGAAAAAAAACATTTTATTTTACTAAAATAGTCAGTTACTTGTCTAGCTGGTTATTCTAAAGAAATAGGCTGTAAATATTAATTTTGGATGGTTTTTTTTCTAAAAAATATTTCGATACTTTTTGAGATATTTTATAGAACAACATGTTATTATACAGAACTAGTCATTTATCAATCTAACTGTTTGATCTACAGAATTAGTTTGTAAACTGAAAAATTATAAAGATGATTTTAGGATTATTCTATTAAATAGCAGGTTCATTATCATCAATGGCGCGACTGTCCAGGGTGGGCCTTGGCCTTCTCAAGAGGTTTTTCCGGGCTAACTTTTTTTCTAGTGTTGTCCAATTTTCAGTTTTTAAGCCCAAAAGGTCTTTTTCTAGGCCATCTATTCATCTCAAATTCTTCCTGCTTCTTTTTCTCGTGACAACTGGTCTGGCATTGAAAACTCTTTTTGTGGTACGGTCTTCGTCCATTCTGATAACTTGGCCTGCTCATTTTGTTCTTTGTTGTTTAATAAAGTTAATAATGTCAGGTTCCTTATATGAGTGATAAAGCTCTAGATTTGATTTTCTAAGCCACACACCATTTTTTTGAATTCCTCCAAACATACTTCTCAAGACCTTTCTCTCAAAGGTACCCAACATAGCTTCCTCCGTACAAGATATGGTCCAGGTTTCACAAGCATGTGTTAAAATTGGTCTTAAAAGAGATTTATACAATAACACTTTTGTTTTTCTATGAATTACACTAGATTTTATGTATTCTCGAATTCCATTAAAACGTTTATTGGCTGTAGTAATTCTTCTTTGTATTTCCATTGTAATATCGTTCCTGTTGCTGATTACAGAACCCAAGTAAACGAAATTGTCAACAACCTCAAATTTATCTTCCTCAATTTCTAAATGGGTGTTATTGAAGCTTGTTTTCGTACAGGGCAAATATTAAATTATCAGGTTATTTCGCATAAATAATCAGTTATGTATATAACAAGTGATTCCATAGACATAATTGGTAAATTTTAATTTTAAATTTTTTATTGAAAAAAATGAAGATATTTTTTTAGGTAATTTCACAAATCAATAGTTTATTCAATTTAGCGTATCAGTTATCTCTTTAACTCATAATTCTGTATAATAAATGTCAAAATGTAACTATAAGTTGATAACAAGCTTAATTTAATAAATGAAAGTATAAGTAGATCGTGAGCTTTAAGAAGCTAAGCTCATTATATCGGAGAATATTCAATTTTTATTTGTGGGAACTATTCCTATTCTTTAAAAAAAAACATATTTTAACTGAGCAATATAATATAAATTTATCGAAAAAAAAATCAGAAAGCATTTCTGATACAGCCCGTTGTGGTCTAGGGTGAATCTTGGAGGTTAAGGCTTCTCGATGCAAGTTAAAGTTAATTTTAAAATATATATTTTTTTTCCAATGCCCACCTGTGTTAACATCCGCCAATTCATGCATTTACAGGGCGATTTTGTTGGCCTCTCTTTCAGGGGCACCATATTAGGTGGGCCAACGTCGCTCCCACACTGAGGACAGATGGTACAGAGAAGGAAAGAACATCCATGCCTTGCCCGAGATTCAAACCCAGAACCTTTCTGATGCAGGGACAGTTCCCTGCCCTCTACACAGGCGAGTCGCCGGCCGGGTGGCCGAGCGGTTAGCGTGCCTGACTGCGAAGCCATAGGCTGCGGGTTCGAATCCCGCTCTGGGCATGGATGTTTCTCTCTCTCTTTGTGCTGTCCTCTGTTGTGTGTGTGTATGATGTGTGAATGTGGCCCACCCTATAAACGGGTTTGTGGCAGTGTGGCGTGGGCAATGTTGCTCGCCTCCGTGACTTTGGTTCACAGGTGGCCACTGGGTAAAGCGAAATTAGCAACAATTCTTGCATAGTATAGGCAATGATTCAAATTCAGTGCCTGCCATTAGAAAAAAAAAACACAGGCGAGTCGGCTAATTTTAAAATATTGTTATTGAAGAAAATATAGATGTTTTTGGGTCATTTCAGATAAGAATAGGTTAATTTATTTATCTAACACGTAATTCTATTTAATAAATTGCACAGTGTAACTTTAAGGTAGTGACACGTTTAATTTTATGAATGATAGTATAAGTAGTTCGTGAACTTTCAGAAACTAATTTTATTTTATCAGACAATTTTCTTGATTTTTATTTGTGGAAAATACTTTTTTTAATTTTTTAATTGAGAAATATAATATAAATTTTTCAAATTTTTTCTTCTTCTTTCTGAAACAGCCCGTTGTGGTATAAGGGTAAGGCTTATGGAGGTTAAGGCTTTTTAATTTTATAACCAATGAAGTGCCTCTGGCAATGTGGTTAGTAATGCGTATAAACTGCTACAAATGCATACAAGCTTCCTACAGAACCTTATGCTAATTGACTTAAAGTTAGAAGGGCTTCTAGCCGATACTAGCGATTGAAACTTCTCAGAAAAACAATATTTTTTTTAATTATTTTTAAAACTAGGTTTTCATTTATATTTTTGGATCCGTATCATTTGCTTAAAAAATCTAAATTACTTATTAGCCCATAAGTAATCAATATAATATGTTACGAAATAAAATAATTAAAGAAAGTAATTCTTTTTTAAATATAAACAAATAGTAATTTGATTACTATTTTGAGTTCTTAGTAATTCGCAAAACATCAAAAAAATATCAAGGAATATCCCCCAGTAAAAAAAATAAATAAAAACAACAAATAAAAAAAAACAATAAATAAAAAAATGCACAAATAATTTTTACTTACTTGCATCTGAAAATAAAGAAAATAATTAAGTTTGCAAAATGAGATGAAAAATTTTCTAAAAAGCCTTAAGAAAATAATTTATTCAAAGAGCTTAAATTTTTTTGGAGATTGAAATAAATGAATAAAAGTTCTAGGAACGAAAAAAAAAATTTATTTCTTCGTTTATTAAGTTACACTTGATTATTAAATCTTCCTTAATCAGATGAGTCCTCTAAGATACGTAAAGAGTTTATCGTTTAAGTTTAATAAAAAAAATATTTTTAATTGAGTTTCAAAATCTTATGTTCGGTAAGATGTTTAAATAAATTACTTGATAAAATGAATTATGTGAAAAGTATAAAGTATGGTAGTATGCTGTTGTAATTTATCCGCTTTTTGTCGCCTAATATTCATAATGCACTGTTTCTAACACTTACATTAAGTTCCTTATGTTTTGATTACATATTTAAAATTAAATTGTTAAATGAGAAAAATGACTAATGCCTTGTCTTTTATCAAATTAGAATCAGTATTCTTGAAAGATATCAATGCAAAATTGTTTTATACGTTACTGACTATATACGATGAAATGTGAGACATATGTTACAGTCAATTTATGAAATACCGGCGCATAGTATTTGTGTAGAATGTTTAGACAGTGTGTAATACTAATGTGCATTAATAATTTTATTAATAATTTCTTACTTTACTATAATTCCGATTTTTGATATTCTATGGAAAGCTGAATTTCCGGTAACATATAAAGCAAAAGTTTGCTCTGCGATTCAATAATTTTGCTTAAATAATTAACGAGATAATAAACATTGCATTGATTTATGAAATATCGTGATTTTCTTATTTCTACCTTTGAATATTTGTTTAAGTTACCTGGACTTACAGTTTTATGTACAAGTGTTTGAAAACGTTTTAATTTTTACTTTAATCTGTTTATTTAACTTTTTTTAATGAAAAAAAAAGAGAAAAGTACTTGCATTTAAGCACTCTTATTTTCACATGCTCTTCTTTTCAAATTTTCCATAACTGATTATAGTACATATGAGAAAAATATCACACATTTGGTAAAAGAAATTAATTTCTTGACAAAGAATAAGAGCATACCTTCATATCACGAATTTCATTAAGCAAAACAAAAGAAATTCCAGATACAAAAATCATGATATCAAAAAACGTATTACTTTTTAAATTTATTTAAAATAATAAATGAGCTTACATTTTTAAATAAATTATCATGTAATAAAAATAATGCAAAAAAATAAAAACATTAATATTAAGTTATTTAAATAAAGTTAAAACAACGTGAGAAAAGTACGACTAGTATCACAGAAAATGCGTTATTTTGATTGTGTTTTCAATCTTTTTCTATTGTATTAGCTTAAGTTATACACGACACAAAATCAATTTTTTATTATTTTGGCGAACTTATTCACAAATAATTTATTATACATAATTTATTACATATAATTTTACTTGCATTAAATTAACAAATTTTTATTTTAAAATTTAATATAGTTTGCTTTGGGCTTTCTCTTTTTTCCAGTTCAATTAAAAAATTGCATTATTAATGTGATTTAGCTTTTTATTTTTTAAGGATTTTTTGCACTTGATTGGGTGTTTGCAAATTTAGAAGAAGTCAAGTGATTATGCTATCAGATTTAATTTGATACCTGTAAGTGACGTCGCTCGCGTGTGTCGAATCTAATTGGCTTCTGAATTGACAAATGCCCTGATTTACCTACGTCACTTGCAGGTATTGATCAGTATTGCAGGTATTGATCAGCTCATTGATCAGTATTCTTTCGAATTTTGTGGTTTTTTGGAAGGTTTTTTCTTTTGAACACTGTGTTTTACCTCTTTATTGATTAGAATTCTTTTGATTTTTTTGGATTTTTTGTAGGTTTTTGTTCTTTTAAACACTGGGCTTTACGTCTTCATTGATCAGTATTCCTTCGAATTTTGTGGTTTTTTGGAAGGTTTTTCTTTTGAACACTGTGTTTGACGTCTTTAATGATTAAAATTCTTTGGATTTTTTTGGATTTTTTTTAGGTTTTTGTTCTTTTAAATATTGATCTTTACGTCTTCATTGATCAGTATTCTTTCGAATTTTGTGGTTTTTTGGAAGGTTTTTCTTTTGAACACTGTGTTTGACGTCTTTATTGATAAGCATTCTTTAAATTTTAACTGTTTTTTGGATTTTTCTTTCCTTTAAACACACACTAAGTTTTTACTCCGTTATTAATCAATATTCTTTAGGTTTTACTAACTGAAATGTTTTGAATATAACTATTTTCGAATACCTAAACTGCTGGTTTGTCATAAGTAAGGCCCGGATTTTGATGACATTTGCATTTTTTTGCATTTTCGGACATTTTTTGTCTTTTAGAGCATTTTTTTAGATTTATAGGGCATTTTTCTTTATATTTTGGTGCATATTTAGCATTTTAATGCGTTTTTTAAAGTTTTTTGTTAGTTTTTTCCAAATTTTATTATTTTTTATCAATTTTCATTATTACACTGGCTTCCAAACAATGAAGAAAATCTATAGGATATTTACAGGTGAAGCAAAATCTTTTCAAATTGAAGAAGAATTGTCAGTTAGTCTTTTTCAAGTACGCACCTATAACATCAGGAGACGTTGAAAGAAGCTTCTGCAGGAATGAAAATTTACTTTCAGACAAGAGACGCTCGTTTACATTTCAAATTATCAAAAAACATTTAATAATCCAAAGTAATTCTGATATTTAGTAATATTATGAGATGGAAGTTGTTATATCCATTAAAGTTTCTATACAAAATAAAAATATTTTGGTGTCAATATATTTTCCTTTTTTTGTTATTTTGGAATATAAAACATATTTTTCAAACTTTAATGAACGTATAACAAGTATTGCATTGCTTTATATCTTTTAAATGACTCATAATAATTTTAAAGAGCAAAAAAATTTTTTTAATTCAATATTTTTACCTTATTTAAGGCATTTTTTGCATTTTTCAGGGCATTTTTTGCCCTTTTTCAGGGCATTTTTTGCACTTTTTAAGGGCATTAGTTGAGTTTTTTAGGTCATCAAAATCCGGGCTCTAGTCATAAGCAATATCTCCGAGATTCACTATGATTTGTTATTTTTTTAAACATCATCTGTAAAAAAATACTGATCAGAAATAAGTGCATTCGTTTTGGTAGATGGCAAGAACTAAAATACTCATATATCTCCCCACCTTCTAGGGGGTAAGCATTCTTCTTTCTTTAAAGTTACTTACACTGTAAAAAAATCCAGAACAAATTACTGTATAAAGTACCGGAACTTTGGGTGTATTCCTTTCTTCCTTAAAATCCATTTCACCTTAAATTTTTAAACTGTAGCGTTTACAGTAATATTTATTTATTACAGTAATATTTATTAGTGATTCAGTGATTTTATGGTCAGTATTACTGTAAAAGTTGCAGTATATCAGATTTCGTTCATAAACTTGTTTCGGTAAAAATGGATTTCACAGTCAAAAGTATACCTGAATGCCGATACCTTTTACCATAATTTGAGCTAGATTTTTTTGCAATGTAAGATTAAACTATTTTACTTCATGTAAGCAATAAAAATGCTCAAAATCTATTAATATATTTTGTAAAATACATTTTTTTTTAAATATTTTAAAGTACTTACTAAATTATTCTTATTATAATGAACTAATTATTCCAACTGAGAGTATATACAAGTTCTGTTTCGAAAACTACTGCTTTCTATTCTGATTGAGATGTAGGCAGAAGGAGATTAAACAATGGAAAGTTTGATCTTAATAAAGTGGCGAAATTAAACTACGTAAGGAATCGGCATCCTAATCTTTGGATGGAATGACAAGTTTTAATTTCGAGAGACATTATGTCGCCAATTTAATTAAATGGGATTGCTGATTTACAATGAAAGAATATACTTTCCTTATTAGACTAACAAGGTATTGTGCGGAAATTGTTATAATATTAGTGAGAAAATGTTTCGTTTATTGTTATCCAACAAGATAAGCCGTCATTTGTACATTCTAGGAATTTCAATTAAGTCGCATTAATTTTATAAACAGTGTTAATTCTAATAAAAAATTTCTTTTTTTTTTGGCAAATCTGATGTTTTACTTGTTTAATTTGTTTTACATTTTAACATACAATAGTTTTTAACATCCTACAGATTGAATAAAAAAAATGATTGCTATCAAAGAATTTTATTCATTTTGGTTCGTTATTACATACACTGTAAAAAAAGACTTCTCTTTTGGAATTTCTCCCTATATTTAAAGGTTTAAAGCCGTTTTATTGACAAAACGGTTTTTCTCTGTTTTTCACTCTGATCACAAACGGATAAAACCAGTTAGTTGAGATTCTAATTTTTACTAAGCAGTAATCTTTATAAGCGTTTCGTAATATAATTTTACGATTAGTTTCTATAGTTACTTTTACTTTTTAGCAATTACTTTACGGTTTTGAATATCATTCAAATGAAACTGCTTTTCGATTTAATTATCAAAATGAAGCAAAATTCTCATTATCATAATTTCTTCATAATGAAACACTTAAACCACAGTGTCTCGGGAACAGAGTGTGCTCTTCTTAATGAAGTAATCCAGGTTCGAATCTTAGCTATGACTACGCAAAAAAAATATTCACATCTGGTGCAAGCATAGATTTACTTCGCAACTTTCACAGAGAAAACTTATTCCCATATGGTAAAGGGTTAACTCTGTCCTACCTTCATGGGGGAACACGTAAATTTAAGCTCCCCATCACGTTCAGGAGAGATGGCGCAGATCCGTACCGGTACCCCCCGGTCGACCCTGCAAAGCTCCACTCGTGACATTTATTGAAACTTTATTTAAGATACAAAGCAGAGCTAACCGTAAAGCACCGTCTAACTGTTAGCAATTACTAAAATTTTAAATTAAAATGAATAACTATTTACAATTAGAATAGGATGACGTGATGTATACATGGTTTATATATCTTGTTAAAATATTATAATAATTCTGGTACAGTAGCACAAAATCACTGACAGTATGTAAATTCGGAGAACAAGAAAATAATACTAATAAAATAAATAATAATAATAATATTTTTCTCAAGCAAATAAATAAAATAGAACATTATAAGAAATAGAACAATAAAATTACTGTAACAAAAATCACCACAGCATTTCTCTACAAAGCTTCTTCAACAAGATCCTTAAATTCTAAAAGGTAATAATTGGTAAAATTCAAAAGTTTATGAATAAAATAGATAAATAAAATTAGGTTAAATAAATTCATCGCAGCTTTCACCATAAATCTTCTTCTGATGGAATAATTAAAATAAAAAGTTCGAAATTGGTAAAATATATAGGTTCATAATTTGTAAAGTCTGAAAGTTCATAATTGATAAAATCTGAAAGATCAAAATTGGTAAAACCATCTAGCACCTTAAAGTCCATTAGTTCATAAGTGATAAATTATTGTGGTAAAATACATCACAGCATTCCATTAGAGTTTTGCTCTAATAAAGTCACTTAAAAATATAAAATTTCATCAGTGATAAAATGCTGTAAAAGAGAAAAACGATGTTAAAGCCAGTATGTAAAGGATTCGCACTATTTAGCTGTTGTTGCCGTCGGTCATTAAGGTATAAGGGGTGCGATAGTTTTTGGTTCCCAGTGGCGCCATCTATGGTCAAGAATTCGACTTCTACCACACCCATACATCACACTCGTTTATAGGGTGGACCCATTCAAACATCCATTCATTCATCCACTGATCGTTATTTTGACTTGAACCAGAGAATGATCACTCTCCAATTCAGTACCCCTAGAGGTGTCGATTTGTTATGGGAACAAGGAGGATATTGTGATCCGAAGGATTTATTGTGTACCAGTCACCATTTACTACACCTTACATGTCTTCAGCCGGCAGGGATCGAGCAGGGATCCAGCTCCATGCCAACCAGGCTATCCCGCCCTCACTATTCAGTTAAAACCAAAGTTTGTTTTGAATCCGATTTGAAGTCTGAAAAGTAGCGAGCCTAAAATGAAGTCTGAAATGAAGTCTGAAATGAGCATGACAATGTCCTGTTGATTCAGATCTGTTTTCTTTTGAGCATTCTTATATTACTGATCACAGCAGCAATTAAAAGTCAGGTTGATAACTAAAACTGATTTGTGGGCAAATTAAGTTGAGATAAAACTGAATTCTTGTTCAATAATCAGTTAATTTTATATTACCATGGCAATGAACATCAGATCATAGGGTAACTTCTTCCGGGGTAAGCAGCTCTTCCAAAGTTTACTTGATAATTTGTTTCATCACCTTCCTGCAGTTTAATATGGCGTACAGCCGATGTTTTTTGGGATTTGTCGCCATATAATTAACATGAAGCAAAAAATTCGCTCCATATATCTAAAAAATTTAAAAAGTTTTAAGACATTTTCAAAGTGATTTTCGTACTTTTCAAGAGGAAGCTCAATATGATAAGGGGTTTTATACAAATGTTATTTTGTATCATAAGAGAAATTAATAACAAATGATAATGCCTTACAATGAACGTTCATACACCAAAATCTGATTTAATAAGGAAAGAAAACAGGCGAAAGAAATACTTTCATGGAGGAGGATACCCAACATTGTTGGGGTCATTTTTACTAAAACGTTTATTAGTACAGAATTAAATATGTGGAAAACCTATTATAATTTTGAGAATTCTTTCAAAAGTACAAAAACTGTTTCGAAAATTGCTTGAAACATTTTAAACTTTTAAGATATTCAAATTGAACTTTTTTTATTAGTCGCCGAATATAATTCAATACAAAATTAAATTTTTTTTAAAACTTTTCCCGTGCATGGGCAGCATAAAAGAACTACTTTAATCATTTAGATATTGCTCAGTTTTAAGGATATTTTTTTCAAACTTTAAAGCAAAAATTTTATAATTAATTTCAAATTCTCCTCAAATTTTTTTTTAGTTTTCCTGAGTTACATTTTTTTGGCATAGGGGGTTTGAAATTTTTTTTTCTCCGGTTGTATTTTATTGTCGGTCCCTCAAAACTCTAAAAGCTTTTAACTTCATTGAAGCGTATGAAAAATGCATGAAGTCACTTCCGAAGTTATAAAATGATTTTTTTTTAGTATTTCTGGAGAAATACGAAAAAAATGTATTAGTATAGAAGTGTTTCGACTATTTTATCCACCCCCTGTATATTAAGAGTGGTGTTTAACGAACACTCTGAGCTCATAAATTTACGAATCATGACCATTAAGAATGTAAATTAAATCTATCAAATATGATAATTAGCTACTTTTTTATAAAAAGAAGAACAAAGCACTTTCTTCATTGCAAAAGTAAAGAAAAATTACGAAAATCACTTAGGGTTCCGGCTCTTTTAATCGTGAAATTAATTTTATCAGAGCATGTTACGGAACAAAAAACATGATATATCACAATTTTTACAGTAATGATTACTGTAAAATCACTGAATCACTCTAATTAAATAAATTGTATTATAAAATTACGGTATGATATTTTACGATAAAAATTTATTTTGCGGATGATGTACTTTACACCGTAATTACAACCGGAGTTTTTTTGACAGTTTAAGCTTAGACCAAACTTCTATCCTTCAAACGGTTAACTAAATTTTATTAAATATCATGCATAGTTAGTGCATTTATTACTAAATTAAGTTTTATTTGTTAACGTTAAGTGTCCAGCAAAACTCAGAATAAATTACAATTTAAAAATATACATTAATAACTGTAACTATTAAGAGCTCATTTCTTAGATCAATATTTTAATTTGTTTTCAACTCTGTTCTGTTTAAAAACATCAATTGTGGCAATAGCATACATGAAATTAAATAGGGAATAATTCAATTTCTTCAAACATATTTCTCTAAATTGAAAATCAATAACGCATCATCATATCTTGCTTCAGTTGCTAAAATAGCATAAAAAATGTTGTCACACGAAACGATAAAATTGAGGAGAAAAAATCGGCTGTCTGAAATTCTTATCATATGTATTTGATATATAGAGGCATTGATGATCATTTTCGCGATGTTGGGAAAAATAATATTTCTATTTCCCTTTCCTTTCGTAGATGCTGAACATAAATCACATAAAAAGATACGGATGTTTATTTTTGCATTTTATTTAGAGAGGAGATATCGATGCATAAACTGCGAATAAGATTACAAAAAGGGAAAAATGTAACATGCATAAAAGTACTATTAACATGGAGCCTGCTTGAGTAATACATAGTTTGATCAGATTCGCGAGGATTTTATAAAAGTTTAAGAGCTATCATTAATAATCTCTTTAGTTTTATTGTAAACCGCAAGGAGTCTTACAACGAAAATCAAAACTTTAAAAGCTACATTAAATATTTTTGTTTTCTAAATACTTATAATTCTAGACAATTGTGTAAGCCTAATTAATTTATTAAATAATACAAAATTATTTTATTATTATGAAGTAAATTTTTATTATGACATTGAATACAAAATTATTTTATTATTATGAAGTAAATTTTTATTATGACATTGAATACAAAATTATTTCGTATTGTGACATTGAATATAAAATTATGTTGTATTATGACATTGAATACAAAATTATTTCGTATTATGACACTGATTACAAAATTATTTTGTATTATGACATTGAATACAAAATTATTTTGTATTATGACATTAAATACAAAATTATTTTGCATTATGACATTGAATACACAATTATTCTGTATTATGACATTGAACACACAATTATTCTGTATTATGACATTGAATACACAATTATTCTGTATTAAAACACTGAATACACAATTATTCTGTATTATTACATTGAACACACAATTATTCTGTATTATGACATTGAATACACAATCATTCTGTATTATGACATTGATAAGTACATACTAAATTAAAGGATTATTTTCAGGCAAAACGAAAATAACATTCCTATTTCCTTTTCTTTCGTGGATGCTGAACATAAATCTCATAAAAAGATACGGATTTTTTGCACTTTACTTGGTTTCATTTTATTTATATTAGCACACTCGATCCACTGAACCATCAACCATCTAACCCCGTTTCTCATGACTAAATCTTTTATCGGCCATGGTAGGAATGCCAGGTATTTTTGACCATGATCAGACTACGTAGAAAGAACCTGAACTGGTACCCCTCTCTCCAAACTTCCACACCAGAGCCAACCCCGACAAGTTTAACGCGCACCTTGCTGTGCATCCATACCGATTATTTTATTGGCAGCCAGGATATAACTGACGACTCTCAGCGAATACACTAGATTGGATTTTACCAATTAACGATTTAAATACCGTCTATTATAATTTTATTAATAGTTCTCCAGTTTTGTTTTCTCCAGAAATGTCATTACCGTACCGCACGATAATTTTTCCATGCTTTTCCTTCTGCGTGTACGGGTAGAAACAATTCGAACGATTTATGCGGATTGTATAATGAGAAGATACTAATTTATTTTGTGTATTCTTCAACTGAGGTATATTTAAATAAGAAGAAGTAATATTTTGCAAAACGATTTTTTGTTTTTAAGTGTTCCAACCTTAGCGACAATTATACCTTGGCTCCAGTTAGGCTCAGAATTGGCTTAGTATGGGTCCTATACCAACATGCTCCGAGGGACCAATATCGTGTTTCCTAGATTTTTTAATCTGTGGTCTTATGCAGTGTCAATATCGGCCTATATAGGGCCAATATAGGGTTTATATTGGCTGAATAATGATTAAAAAATATGAAATTTCTGAATCTGACAATTCCATATAGGGCAGATATTGGCTTTAAAGTGGCAGTAAAATATCGGGTGAGTTGGCAAATTCTGTATAGGACCCATATCGGAAAAATATTGGTCCTTTGAACCCTTATTGAGCCAAGATTCGCGAATATTGATCCAATGAGGGCCCAAGTTATTTGCTAGGGAAGGTTGTTTTCTCCTTTCATTAAAATGGCATATAATATGTATCTAAAAATTTATGTTAATTTTTTCAATAAAATAGATTGGTAGTCATTTGAGATTAAATTTTTTTTTTAATACTTTTTCTTTTTCTGTCACTCTTGACAAAATGTTTGCTTTTTCATTTAATCAAAACATTATTTTTAAAATTACTGCTCTCTATTATTCTTAGTACGCGGTAAGAGGATTATCTAATATCCTTCTGCGAATATTCGTAGTTAAACGAGGTAATAAAAATAAATTTAAGAGCTTAATTCTGAAAAAGAGCTTAATTATGTCGTTTACGTTAATCACCTCCCATTTAAAAATGTATAATTACAACATAAAAGGAGTTTTCATAAAAGCTTTTGAAAGTTCATTTAATAAGAATGAATTTTAAACGCACGCCTCATGTTAACTTTCTTTTCATTATCCATGTAGCAGAACTGATAGATTGTTTAGTATTTTTTATTTATTCTATTAAATCTTTTTAAAAGTTGAAAAACATTAAATAAATGGACATATACTGGATTGAGTTTGATTGATTAATACACTAAATCGCAATAATGGGACACTTTCAGTTTTGGACATTTTTAAAATTTTTCGAGAAATTCTTAAGGATTACTTTGTAACTTTAAAAGTGTTTAGATGATGCAATTTTGTATATTTATCAATAAAATTTAAATCTTTATGAGGTTTAAGAGATCGGTAATAAATTACGAGCGAAAACAAGTATATTTTGTCAACACTCTATGCCAGAAAATATAGCTATAAGCTTGTAATTTGTATTGATAATTTTGGTGGTTATTTACAATTATGTTATGAAATTTCGTTAACTTGGTTTANTATACACACATACATACATATATATATCTATGCTTATATATATATGCATATATATATACACACATACATACATATATATATCTATGCTTATATATATATGCATATATATATACACACATACATACATATATATATCTATGCTTATATATATATGCATATATATATACACACATACATACATATATATATCTATGCTTATATATATATGCATATATATATACACACATACATACATATATATATCTATGCTTATATATATATGCATATATATATACACACATACATACATATATATATCTATGCTTATATATATATGCATATATATATACACACATACATACATATATATATCTATGCTTATATATATATGCATATATATATACACACATACATACATATATATATCTATGCTTATATATATATGCATATATATATACACACATACATACATATATATATCTATGCTTATATATATATGCATATATATATACACACATACATACATATATATATCTATGCTTATATATATATGCATATATATATACACACATACATACATATATATATCTATGCTTATATATATATGCATATATATATACACACATACATACATATATATATCTATGCTTATATATATATGCATATATATATACACACATACATACATATATATATCTATGCTTATATATATATGCATATATATATACACACATACATACATATATATATCTATGCTTATATATATATGCATATATATATACACACATACATACATATATATATCTATGCTTATATATATATGCATATATATATACACACATACATACATATATATATCTATGCTTATATATATATGCATATATATATACACACATACATACATATATATATCTATGCTTATATATATATGCATATATATATACACACATACATACATATATATATCTATGCTTATATATATATGCATATATATATACACACATACATACATATATATATCTATGCTTATATATATATGCATATATATATACACACATATATACATATATATAGAAATCTTCTTCTAGAGAATTCTTCTGCATCTGCTTAACACATTAGCATAGAATTCAAAAACCGCTGCATGGCTGCTTAAATGTTTTGATTTTGTTAAAATTTGTTATTATTTTTCGCACTTTCTTTTCCGCCCAGACATTTTTAAGCGCAATAAGGCTAAGAAGAGGAGCCTTGGCAACAAATTAAAGCAATTAATAGCCAATACATGGATTCCTTAACTTTCTTTGGCGAAAACCATTCTAACGTATACATGAACGTAACGTATACTTTCACACTTTTTTGATTTCTTGATAAACGGAGGAGTTCTGTAGGGCTTGGTTCTGCAGTCACACTCTTCGAGCAATTTTTAAAATTTATTATTTTGGTAATTCATGCACATAATAAATATTAAGAATATTTTTTATCAGAACCCCATTTTAACAAAAATATATTTTTTATTATTTATGAATTTTAGAACGGAATTGAGAAAAGTTGAAAGTTAAGCAATCTATGCATTGGCTATTAATTGCTCTAATTTATTGCAAAGACTCCATTTCTTAGCCTTAAACATTCAAATATGTTGGCAGAAAAGAGAGCGTAAGAAATAACGAGGAGTTTTTATAAAATGAAAATATTTGGCAACCATGTTACTGTTTTCATATTTAAGTCTAATGTGGTGAGAAAATGCAGACGGAATCTCTAAAAACAGATTTTATTCTTCACTTAGTTCAAGATAATGTTATGAAAAGGTATTCGATTATATTAATTTTTTCATAAAAGGATTAAATAAGATAATAATTTTGTTATAAATTTTAGGAAAATGTTGTGCACATTTCTGCATGACATATAGCTTTTTATAAAAAAATTATAATTAGACTAAAGTAGAATATAAAAGCTATTTGCAGCTTTGTTATTGAGATATTGCTATACCAGCTTTTTCCTAACATTACAGTTATTTCATTTGCTTTATAAATTATAACGGAGTGAAGTTTCAACCATTCGAAATAAAAATTATAAAGATGGGAGAAAGTTGACATGTTTCGAATAATAAGTGTTCATCTCGAGGCACACTAGATGTAAACCGAAAGTTTCTTACCTGGTGAGTCTTGAGACTGTTTGCCCATTTTTGGGTCCTTGAAATAGGTCAACTTTTTCCCCCCTTTAAAATTTATGAAGCAGATGAAGTCTTTACGTTATTAAGTATTTCTTTCCACTTCAGTTTTTGGGATAAGTCCTTTAATTTTTTTCAACATTAACATTAATTTCAAATATAAAAAATTAATTCAGGAATTTAAAAAATATATATTTATACTTTTTAAAACATAAGGTCTAATAATCAAGGGAAAAAATACCTTTTTCCACAAGTACGATAGATAAGAAATAATTTTTGATTTGCACTTTCAATTCTTATGGAGGACAAAAATCGTTTCTTGTTTATCCTTTTGCCATCCTTTAATTTAATTTCAGTTATCTTATGGGTCACTCTCACAAAAAGGTGATTTTTCAAGTCCCTTAGTCATAAATATTAGGAAATGCAGCAGATTTCTTAATATTTTTTTTCATCATTTTTCGTAAAGTTCTAACTAACAAATCATATGCATTTCTGCTAAATGTATTTAATATTTCATTCTTATTTTTTAATAAACATAGCTTCAAAATCCCCTCCGAGGACGTCCCTACGTCTGTGACACAAAATAATTTTTAATGGCTGTTAAACAATTTAAATGTTATTTTAATGATTTTTGCAGTTTTACCTAGTTAAATGTTTATAGTAACTTTTTATTTAATATTTTTTAAAAAAAATTTATTTTTATAAAATAAATGACTAGCAAACTTTGTCCATCAAAAATGAAATCTCCCTCCGTGGAAAATTAATATAGTTCCGTAAATATGCAATAAAGGGCAGCATATGCAAAATCCCTATATGACAGCTGCTGGGAAAGGTAACCATTCCATTTTATAATGTTAACTATCAGTAGTTTTTGCTTTCTTTGGTGTCAGTTTTGGATTGTTGTATTCAACTGGGGTTTGGCAAAGTTCTCAACGCATCCTCCGTGGACATCATAAAGAAGGTAAGAGAAAATAATTTTATTTTTAGTAGATGAATTTTAGATTGCAAAAATAGTATATTTAATAAAAAGAACTGCCCTATTTTTGTAACTTTAAAATTAAAAATCAGAAAAATTCAAGAACTAGTTTTTGTCTCCTCCGTGGACGTCCCCTCCGTGGACATAACAAGCCCACGGAGAAGAAGACACAGTCAATGGAAAAGACAATGTGTTAGATAACCATAATACAATTTTAATAATTAAAAAACTATTTTCTTTTGATAGATATTTCTTAAAATGAAACGAATGTGTTAATTTGTTTGCATTTTTAAAGAAAATCAATTGAGTTTAACTTTTTCTTATCGGAGAAGTAAATATTGGCAATTTTTCTAAATAATTTCTGTGATGTTTAAAATTGTTTTTTTCTCTTCAAATTTTAGGAAAAAAATAGCAAAACTAAAATGTAAAGAAAGAAAGCAATCAAATGTTCAAATGCAAAAGAGAAGGGAACAAGAAAAAACTTAGTATGAGACAAGCTAGACAGAAATTAAAAGAAAACCCTATATTGTTTAAAGAAAAAAAAAGCAAGAAACTTTAAAATCTGTATCAGAAAAAGATTTAACAGAAAAATCGTGATTAAATGTACTTAAATTTCTAGAAATTGATAGAGCTAGTCGTTTGTGCCCAGGGAAAAAAGAAACAATAACAAGAAGAAAAGAGAAAAAACAAAAACGTTATTTGGATGACAGTATGTTTAACTTGCATAAAATGGTCACAAAAGAGTACCCTCAACACTCAACTTTCATGTGGAGTCTGAATTTTTATTTCAATAGTCTTTACATTTTAATTTATTAATATTCAGTAA
>NC_092211.1:23680406-23692427 GCF_043381705.1 Parasteatoda tepidariorum | reverse complement strand
ATATAAACTTTTTCTAGAGAATTCTTCTGCATCTGCTTAACACATTAGCATAGAATTCGAAAACCGTTACATGGCTGCTTAAATGTTTCAATTTTGTTAAAATTTGTTATTATTTTTCACACTTTCTTTTCCGCCAACACATTTGAAAGCGCAATAAGGCTAAGAAGAGGAGCCTTGGCAACAAATTAAAGAAATTAATAGCCAATACATGGATTCCTTAACTTTCATTGGCGAAAACCATTCTAACGTATACTTTCACACTTTTTTTATTTCCTGATAAATGGAGGAGTTCTCTAGGGCTTGGTTCTGCAGCCCCACTCTTCGTGCAATGTTTAAAATTTATTATTTAGGTAATTCATGCACATAATAAAAATTAAGAATATTTTTTATTAGAACCCCATTTTAACAAAAATATATTTTTTATTATTTATGAATTTTAGAACGGAATTGCGAAAAGTTGAAAGTTAAGGAATCCTTGCATTGGCTATTAATTGTTTTGATTTATTGCAAAGACTCCATTTTTTAGCCTTAAGCATTCAAATATGTTGGCAGAAAAGAAAACTTAAGAAATAACGAGGATTTTTTATAAAATGAAAATATTTGGCAACCATGTTATTGTTTTCAAATTTAAATCTAATGTGTTAAGAAAATGCAGAGGGAATCTCTGAAAACAGATTTTATTCTGCACTTATTTCAAGATATTGTTATGAAAAGGTATCCGATTATATTAATTTATTCAAAAAAAAGGATTAAGTAAGATAATAATTTAATTATAAATTTTAGGAATATGTTGTGCACATTTCCGCGTGGCATATAGCTTTTTATAGAAAAATTATAATTAGACTAAAGTAGAATATAAAAGCTGTTTTGAGCTTTGTTATTGAGATATTGCTATACCAGCTTTTTTCTAACATTACAGCTATTTCATTTGCTTTATAAATTATAAAGGAGTTCAGTTTCAGACATTAGAAAGAAAATTTATAAAGATGGGAGAAAGTTGACATGTTTGGAATAATAAGTGTTCATCTCGAGACACACTAGATGTAAACCGAACGTTTCTTGCCTGGCGAGTCTTGAGACTGTATGCCCATTTTTGGGTCCCTGAATAGGTTTACTTTTTTCCTCCTTTAAAATTTACGAAGCAAATGAAGTCTTACGCTAAGTATTTCTTTCTACTTCGGTTTTTGGGATGAGTCCTTTAATTTTTTTTCAACATTAACATTAATTTCAAATGTAAAAAATAAATTCAGGAATTTAAAAAAACATATATATGCTTTTTAAAATATAAGGTCTAATAATCAAGGGAGAAAATACCTTTTTCCACAAGTACGATAGATAAGAAATAATTTTTGATTTGCTCTTTCAATTCTTATGGAGAACAAAATTCCCTTCTTGTGTATTCTTATGCCATCCCTTAATTTAATTTCAGTTATCTTATAAGAAATGCATGTAAATTCATACACTGTAGTTGGGGCATATAATTTACATTTGCAGTTCTGCTATATAATAATTATGAAATTTATTTTTTCTTATCTATATTTAAGTTTCAGTTACGTTTTTACTTCCATATTACTTTTCGCTCTTGATAATGCTAAGGTCATAAGCTCACTGGTAATATTAGCAATTACAGAAATTTTGTTTTTAAAAAAAATAATTATAACTGTAAACATTATTTATAGTTGGTGTAATTTATATTTATATTGTCTAATCTTTTAAGTAAAAAATATTTATAATAATAATAAGCATTAATAGTAGATTAGTTACAGTATGATTTGAAGTTTATTTTTATGGAAAATTTTGCACTGGCGTTTAAAAAAAATACACTCAGTATTTCTCGTTAGTATAAATAGTGTACCCCCAATATAATATTAAATTAAACTCTTTTATATAAAAATGGAGATATTTATTTAAAGGGGGAAAAAGGTTTCTGTAATTAAATAAGATAATAAAAGCTTTTTGAAAACCGATTTATATTTGGGAAAGAATTATGAAATATAAAAGCATTAATGCAAAAAAAGTATAGAATAAATTTCGAAAGTAGAAACAAAGTTGGAATAATTTGTTTGTATTTTAGGAAAATAAATTAATATCCACGTTAAATAATTTTGCTTTATCATTCTTTTAAAATGTTTCAAATTGAAGTAAAGGAATAAAAAGAATTTGAGTCATTTCTAAATCGTTTGCAAAATTCTTCTTCAGTTGCGTTTCCACTGAGGATGTAGAGCGATTTGAATTGATTTGAATAAATGGGCGCAATTATAAGCGCGACGAGGTATTTTCGTAATATAAATCACAGCTTCATCCTCTTGGGAAGAATGAAAGAATACTCCAGACATCAATTGTTTTCATTTGAAGAAGAGAAGTATCAATTAGTCATTTTTAATGGGTTTTCTTTGGGAAGCATTAGTAAGTTGCTCTATTATTTGAATTGAAGTAATAGATCATGATAGTAATCCAACAAAAGGCCTTTGTAATTTCCATTTGTTATATTAGATAGATTACATGTTTTACAAAATTTTGAAGGAGAAAAAAGGATTAAAAATGTAATTCTTTTTAGACGATTGAATATTTGTAAATTTTTTTTATAGGAATATTGAAATGCTGAACGACTAAAGAAATGAAACCCTTTTGGAATTGATACAATTTCGAAACGGTATATTGTTGCATTAAATTTCTAATAATTTACATCTTTAAAAGAGGAATTTTTTTAAACAACAATACAGCTTTAATTAAATTAATTTAGGCACTGTTTTAAAAGGGGATGTTAGCTTATTTTCTGGAAAATATCTCGGATTTGACTTAAGGATTTTGATATTTTATTGAAAAACCAAATTGTTTTAATTTAATAATTTACCATGGTTATAGCGAATTCGAAAGACGTCCATCTAAAATTTCAATTGAATTTTCAGAGAGTGTACATAGCTAATATAAACTTCTCTTAACCTGCTTGATAAATAATTTATGAGAAAAAACAAACTGAATATTTTAAAACAACTTATAAGTAAGCAATTTACTTTTATTTTAATGTATATTTTGTGATACTTTATAAGGCGAGGGAAAGTCAAATATCCTTTTTAATTATCAAAATATTCCCTCAGAGTATTAAATTTATTCTCGCTGCTTACAGTTCCAACAAAAAATATCAATAAACAATCAATGAATATAAAAACTCTACATTTAACTATTCGAGAAACAATTTGTTGTAAATATTTTTTCCTATAATATTATATAAAATGAATATTATTTTAAAAAATAGTTTTCTTCGGGGTAAACAATTTTAAGGTTTTGCTTATTTTAAAGATATAAAAAATGTTTAAAGAGTTTTTAATGCAAATATTTATCTTTAGTAATTAAAGTTTCGCAAAGAAACTATGTAAGCTGATTTTTATAGTTTCAAATGAAAACAAAATTGATTAAAGTTATTCAAATTTTCTGTATTATTACTTTTGATCTTAGTTTTTATTAGTGTCTAGTACTTTATGTACCGTAAAGAGCGCTCCGAAAATGTAGTTTTGAAATCCTTATCGAAACTAGAAAGGAAAAAAAAAATCACATTGGTGATCACAAATTGATGTTTAAAAGCAATGCCAAATGTCATGTAAGGTCATTGCTCCACAATTCGGTGACTTATGGCAAGATTGTAGCAATTTTACAGACTACATACAGACAGCCTTTACTACCCGGACAAGCTGGTGTCCACAGATCTGATTATCGATTTTAAATTAATATTTCATGGAGCAAAAGCAAAAAAACCATCGAAATGTGGCAAATTACAGTGGAGGACAGCGAATGAAATAAATATTAAATCAGGTATAATTGAAGGTCGAAACTTAAAAGTGTCGATTAAAAAATAAAAAAAAAAAGAAAAAAATAGTGCGTGGAGTCCCTCCACACGGGAGAAGTTAAACTTCGTAACCTGCGACGTTAATTTTAGAAGAATCAGCAGTTGTAGAAGGATCACTAGTTCTATTCAACGACACTTTTTCCTGCTCCGCTCGCTTCCGTGCTCTGTAATCACGGTAATATTGTGCATTTTTCCCTCTTGAACCAGTGGAACTGCTTGTGGTTGCCTCATCGTCTCTCGCCCTGAAAAATGTATTTGCATTAATAATGTATATGAATGCGTCATAATGTAATTTCAGATGCGAAAGCCTAACAATCAATTGATATTCACAAGAGACGTACCTTGACATAACCTTAAATCCGTCGCATTGTCCGTGGGATTGTTTTCACTCATTTTTTACAATTGTTATCCACTAAATTTGAAAATAAAAAATACTTCCCTATTAAAATATGTGTGTATCAAAACAAACAAAAATATATTTATAGAAAAACAATACTTTTATGACTTTTATTATTTTTATGCTTGTGAGAACCAAAACAATATGGAAATGAATGAGGGAAAACTGGATCCTACCACGTGATTTCCCGACCAATAAAATTACGTTAAAAGCGTAAAACGTTTAACGCAATCTTGTTGGAAGTCGCATAAGAAGTATAACTTCAGGAAAAAAAAAAAAACTTTCCGAAAAGTCTAAAGCCTTCTGTTGCTAGAGAAACATGAAACTGTGCATTTCAAAGAAGGGAGTTTTTCTCCACCCTGATTCCCTTTCCCTCGCCGAGCGAAGCTAGCAGAGGTATTACACTTCTTAAAATATTGACCCAATACTCCTACTAATACTCTTACTACGTAACCACAGTCACCGCCACTGCTCTGGACGAATAGCGAGGGGACATAATCTTTAACAGACTCTAATAATCGATTATTGACACTTGCAGTCAAATCTATTTTGCTGTTTAATATGGTCGCTTTCTATACTGTGAATTATCAGTTGTAGATAGCGTATTTTTTTTCTTCCGAATAACTTCCGAAATTTATGTGTATTCGTTTTTGTTTTCAATTGTGAAAGATTCAAAATTTTTTATTAAGGGTAGTCTTTACGGGACACTCTATGCGTTTTACTGTCAAATGTAGAATTCCTGTATTATAGAATACCTAAACAATTTATGCGATGTAAATTATGAAGTTATTAGTAATTTATAAGTACAAAGTGGCTATGATTAAAATTACTCTGTTCAGTTTAACGCTTATCTGTTCCGGTTTAAATTACCTGAAGTCTCAAATTCTCACATCTTGTGTAGTGATAGATGATTCAAATTAATCTTGTTAAACAAGTCGAAAACTGAAATTTATCTTTTATAAAAGCATATCGTTTTGTGTAATAGTTTCAACATTTTATAAAATATTTTATCGGATAAGATTAAGAGAAGTAGGAAAAGAAAAAATTTGATTCTTTCTATTCTGTTCCACACTTTTGACTTTTTTCTTCTTTCACACTCTTTAATACCCTAAAAGGTGAGATAAAAACTTTCTTTAAAAGGTAAACCGTTTAGATTTTTTTTTTAAAAAAAAACTTTTACTTTTCTGACATTGTAACTTTTTGCGACGTGTTTGAGTTGCAAAAGTTTTCTACACATCTCAAAAAAAAATAAAATAAAAGAAACTATTTAATTTTTTTTAATCTCAACTTTGCACTGATTTAGCACGTACTTTTCCGCCAGTCGCTTTCATTCACTGGGGAATAAGTTGTGAGAATTCGTTTCTCTTTGTAGCAACTGAAAATCTATTTATTTCTAAGTTTGCAATTAAGAAATGAAAATATTTTCAAATCTCTTTTAAGATATCAATTTATATTACTTTGCAAAGCAAAACAAAATCATAAAATTGAAAAAAAAATCACGTGAAAACATTTGAAATTAAACTCGTAAAAAGAAAGACAATAATTTCTAACTCAAATTTGAGATAATTACAAATGTTTTTAATTATATTTAAATTAAAAAAGTTTCTAATTTAAGTAATTAATGTTTTTCAATTTTTTTACTCATAATTTTAACTTTTTAAACCAAAATTTTTCAAGATTCATAAAATATTATTTATTTTCAATCAACTTTTAGCTTTCCAAAAATGACTTTATATTAAGCCTATTAAAATATGAAACTTAAATTAAAAGAAATCGACGATATTGTTTTAATCTAATATGAGACTTGTTATAAAATTAACTTTTGAAACAAGAACTGTAGCAGCAGATTTGTGAAATATATATTATTCTAGTATAAATTTACAGATTCTACGTTTTATTTTGTATTGTGAACTACACTTAAATAGTTAAAAATACGGATCTAAATTGGGATGAATTTGAAGCTGAAAAGTATTATGAATTTTTTATACTTCATTACATATTTTACATACTGTGTTACTGTACTAATGTACGTTAATATATTTTACAAATATGAAGTTACTCAATAAATACAAACAAACAATGAATACAAATTAACTAAAAATACAAACTAAAAAGTTATGAAAATCAAAATCGTACCTCTACCTATTTATGAGAGGAATAACAATCAAAGACTAAAAAAGAAGAGCCCTTTCAGTCGGGCGGATAAAATGAAAGTCCTTAACCACCTAGAAAAACATTCTTCTTTGAAGTCACGTGTGTGTCCACTTGAAGAGTTACCAAAAGTTTTCTTTCATTCTGATTTTTGGTCTGAAACCAATAAAAACTCTCAGAATCCCAAACACCTGCGACAGTTGGCTCTAGAGGTCATAACTAACATCCAAAGTGATTCGGTTGAAATTTATACCGATTGCAGTAAGAATGATTTAAATCACACTGAAAGTGGTATTTTTTTTTTTCGAAAGCCCTTCTATTTATATTTCAAGACGCAATCCATATAAATGCTCGGCCATTCAAAAGCGAACAAATAGCCATTCATGAAGGATTAAAATCCATTCTCGAATTAAATGCTTCTGGTGACATCTGGATCCTAACTGACAGTTGCAGCTCATTATAGGATACTATAGGACTGGAGATTCCATAGGCTCTACTTATAGGACTGGAATCGAGTAACTGACCATGTAAGCACTGAAATAATTAACAAATTGAAACAACTCTTTGAAAATAGGCGTCCACCTACAATGGAACCCATTACATTTTGATGTCCTTGGTAATGAAGTAGCAGATAGCTAGGCTAAAAGGGGCACCACTGAGGTTACAACACCTGACTATCTATTTACCTATCAAGAGATTTTCTCTCTGAAGAAAAGCTGCGACAGGCAACTATGGTTAACCCTCCTGCTCTCCACTGGTTTGGCAGAAAAAGCCCTGGTGGTGATTATGATTTAAAAGGTGATAGATCGGATCACACAATAATTTCACGATTCATCAGTGGCCATTTAAAATACTTAATTTTCAAGTTTAAGAGCAAAGCCTTCCCAACGCGTAGAAAATGCAATTTGAAACCATCTTCTCTCGAACACATCCTCGATTGTCGGGTAATTTCTTTCGAGGGCATTTACTTGCAGCCAGTTTTGGTGTGTGACTTTGCCAAAGCGTTTAGACTCATGGATTTGATATAGCTGAGGCTATATTGTGAAGGATTGGAAACAAGAACTTTAATATACTTTACAGATATACAGTGTTACTTTACATATACTTTGTGTATAATGTATCCTTTTCTTTTTTTTATCAAATTGAAAAAATTCCTTTAAAATTAACATACTATATGCTAATTAAATTTCTGGTAAAAAAAATCTCAATTTTGGATTATAAGAGTAAAATACAACTCATTTAATCGTTTTTTCGCTTTTATGGTAACGATTTACAGAAAATTCACGTTTTCAAAATCATACTTCTTATTACCACAGATTTAGTAAAAATTACAAAACTGAAAAGTAAATTTAACCGAATAAAGGGTTTTTTATGCTATGCTCTAAGGTATCATGATAAAATTTAAAAAAAAAATTCTCGCATTTACCAAACTTTGTCGCAAATTATAAAATCATATTTTAGTGTTAATTTTACCAAAATCATGACGAAAAAGCTTCGATAAAAATTATCGAGCTATTTGGTGCTCCCGTAGAGCAAGAAACACGGTTAATTTTACCATATTCTGGTAGTTTTGATCATATTTTTTTCTCACTATTTAGAGGGAAACAATTTTATTCAGTTTAAGCATGAAAAATAAACAGCATCAAACTATCGTACTCTGAATATAATGTTATACTTCTCATTATTTCCAATGAAATTTGCACTAATAAACATAATAAAATATAAATTATTTATAATATAAATAATTTATTAATAATTTTTCTTTAAAAGTAATCGACGTCCTCAATGTTGTGCAAAATGGAATTACATGATAGTAATTCTTTCATTTCATAAATAATTGTATTTATAGTTTTAAACATTTTTTATTCAATTTATTCTTTTACAATAGAAAGATAGAGCTACTTCTCTTTTTTTGATGTACAGTACTAAAATTAATTTTTTACGTAAAGCTGCGACATTCTTGGATTTTTAATAATACGTTTAATTAGGAGCTTAATATGCTTAATTTGGTTTTCAATATAGGTGTTTATTCAATCACATTTAATTTAGCCAAATGGGAAGCGTAATTATTGAAACTATTGAATAATACTGTTGGAGCCAGAACATCTCTAAGGTTTTAAGATAATATAGACAGTTTATACAGACTATAATTACTGGTACATAATTTTAAGGATATCTACTATAAGTGTGTCAATTTTGAATAGTTTACTTTTTTATAATATGATATATTTTATATTTATTTATGAAATATTAGAATATTAAAAATTAGAATATTAGAATTTTTAAAATATTTATAAAATATTTATATAACTTATAACATATAAATAAGATATATTTATTTATAAAATAATTATATGTAAAATATTATTGCATAATATTTTATAATAAAATTTATAAAAATATATCAAAAATAAATAAAAAAGAGAAATCTTTTTTAAAATAATCTAATAAAATCTATCTTAACAGTGAAAGTATAATTGCAAAAATTATAATGTTCCATTTAATCATACATTTTTATCATCCAAATAGAAAAAGATAACCATGAGTGAATATTTTTAAAAAATAATTTTTGCCATATTTTTGAATTTTACCTACATATTTAAGATCTGCAAGCAAATAATTCAAGAAGGGCATTTCTGGTATTTTCCGCTTTTTATGTATGCAGTTTCTCTCTAGTGATAAAATTTATGTTATTGAATTTAGCAGCAAAATTTTAAACATTGTGATAACAAGAAATTTTACATTTTTTAAAGCTTTATCCTTTAAAAAAGTTTTTAAAATGCTTGTTAACATGAAATTTAAATAATTTCAACTAGGTGTAGAAACTTTCAGGGAATAAAATGAAATATTCAAAAATATCTATCAGTTACTTATTAAAAAAGGAAATTGAGTTCACATAATTTTCTGGGGGTTAATATGGAGGAAATACAGTATATTTACCATCAATCAAATAGATAGAAACCCTTTCTTGAATTAAAAAGGCTAAACAGAATACTTTTTCTATCGAGTAGTAGCCAAATTTATGCATCCAAATTTAAATCGAAGGCAAATTTATAAATTATTATGTCAAATTTTATATTTATAATATAAAAAAAATTTAAAGTGTGTATGTATTTTTTTATCATTTCTTTAATGAAATAAATCATATTAAACAATGTCCTTTTTCCACATCAGTAAATATTCAATTGCACTAAGCTATAAAGACTGACTTTTTGCCAGTTTATTTGTCTCTTTCTAAATTCTTATAAAGTCTCAGAGATTTTCAAAACTGAGAACATAAATAAAAACTTTTCCTTTAGTCGCTGAGACATTTCATTTAAGCGAACTGTCTGATCGGAGTGGATTTTAGACTTTCTTCTATACAATCTACTTATTCTAAATTTATAAATGGAGAAACGTAATTTATTTGAGATATTCTCGTAACAAGTGAACGACATTCTTCATGGAAATACGAGTTCGAGGCTCGTCTTGACCATTTGCTAAGATTGTTTTAAGTTGGAACTTTATGTGACATCCAGCAAATTTCCCTGCAATAAACTCAGACTCGTAGGAATTTATGTTTGAAAAGGAGTTTTATTTCGTTCTAAAAAAGAAGTATTTTCTTGGAAAGTTCTTTGAAGAACAGAATTGCTGCTTTTATTGACTGTTATTGTAATGGAGTCTAAGAGTAAGAAAATGTTTCGATAGTAGCGAACTTAAACGGAATTTAAATTTTTGTAACACTTTTTGTAAGAATTTAATAATAAAAAAAATAAAATGAGAATGCAATTTAAAAATATAATGTTATAATTTTTAATTGTTTTTATAGTGTTTTTTTTTAAACCGGTGTATCTTAGTTTGTTTAATGTTTCATGCATTTTCTGAGTTATTCGTGTTCTTTTCACTGGAATAAAAATTTATTGCTTTATTGGTAATTTTTTTTATTCCAAAAATTTTTTTTAAATCTTTATTGTGCAAAAAATTTTGAATGCATTTTTAATAATTTCCTTTTACCAAAATAACTTTACCGCAAAAGGTATAAAGAAAAAAATAAAATGAGAATGCAATTTAAAAATATAATGCTATAATTTTTAATTGTTTTTATAATGTTTTTTTCTAAACCGGTGTATCTTCGTTTGTTTAAAAAAATATTTGTTTAATTTTCGTGCATTTTCTGAGTTATTCGTGTTCTTTTCACTGGAATAAAAATGTATTGTTTTATTGGTAATTTTTTCAAACCAAAAGGAAAATGTAAATCTTTAGTGTGCAAAAAATTTTGAATGCATTTTTAATAATTTTCCTTTACCGAAATAACTATACCGCAAAAAGTATCTTTTGGCAGAAATGAAATTTTAAAGCTTTATTAACTATTTTCTCTTGTAAATATAAAGTTTAAAAGCATTATAAAGGGTTTCTTTTTACACAAATAAAATTTTAATTCGTTAATAGTTCTTCTTGTTGTAAAATTAAATTTTAATTTATTATTAATGGTTTTTTCTTGTAAAAATAGAAATTTAATTCATTAGTAATATTTTTTTTGCAGAAATATAAATTTATTTATTATTAATGATTTCTTTTGCAGAAAGGAATTATAATTTGTTATTAATGCTTCTTCTTGCAGAAGTAAAATTTGAATTTGTTATGCTATTAATGGTTTTTTCTTGCAGAAATACATTTTTAAATTGTTATTAGCGGTTTTATAATGCAGAAATTATAGATAATTAATCGTTTCTTCATGCAAAGATGAAATTTTAATTTTTTATTTACGGATTTTCCTTGATGAAACAAAAGTCATATTTGATATTAAGGATTTATTTTTGCAGAAATAAAATTTTAAATAATGTAGTGATAGTCATCAAGCAACATAAATTATATATCTTTGTCTTTTTATCCGTTATCAAATGATAGTCTGGCATTTACCTGCAACATCATTTAGAAATCTTACACGGAAAAAGAATCTGCTAAAATTACCGTATTGCATGGTAATGATATTTCTGGTAAAAAAGCAACAACATGATTTTGATCTTAAAACTCAAAATGGTATTTGGTACTTAAAACATTCATTTGATAATTTATCCATTCATATGGTTAGGGATTGCCGGTAATTCCGATTTTCACAATTATAGTTCGTATTACCACACATCCATTAAAGAACAATTAAGATATACAATTTAGTAAAAAATACCAAACTTTATCACACTTTGTAAAATATTATTTTACCACGTTTATATAAACTTGCCTTCGTGTATGTCTGTCCGGGTGGAATTTTGTAATCGATTTTGAACTAACTTCCCGACTAGCTACAAACTTCAAATTTGGCACATACACTGGTTATCATAAATTAAGGAAAATTCACAAAAATCGCGATAACTCAAGAAATTACACATGGAATTTTATGAAACTTACCCACAATATACAACACATAGTAAGGTATTAAACAACATAAAAAGAAATTATCAGACATTAATAGTAGTATAGAAATTAGCACATGTATAAAATAAACAAATTGGAAGTATCGGTTTGCAATAGAAAAAGTACCTTTAATATGGAATATGATTGCCTCTAGAAGCAATACAGCACAAACAGCGATGTGTGATGCTTTCAATTATGCGGTCTATCAGTTCAATAGGAAGTGAGAGCCATTGCTCTT
>NC_092211.1:23658471-23679779 GCF_043381705.1 Parasteatoda tepidariorum | reverse complement strand
ATATTTTTAAAAACCACGTTTTTGTAGTGGAGAATAATAATTAAAAAGAAATTTGAAAAACGAAAAACGTGGGGGGGGGGCATGAAATACATAAGAGTACATATACACATACACATTTTCTTACTCATACACATGCACAGCCACATATACATCCACATACATATGCATATACACAAACATACTCCTCATTCAGATACAATTACAGATATACATACACATATTCTCAAGAGCACACATACACACACTAATATAACATTACTGTTATGTATTTCATGCGCCCCACGTTTTTCGTTTTTCAAATTTCTTTTTAATTATTATTCTCCACTACAAAAACGTGGTTTTTAAAAATATAATTTTTTATTTTGAATATTTTTATTTTAAATTATAATTTTTCTAATTTTTAATTTTTATTTTATATTTTTCAAAAATTATTACTTTTCAATTATTATTCTTCACTACAAAAAACGTGGTTTTTAAAAATATATATTTTTATTTGGATTATTTTATTGTTAATTTTACCGAAATCTTTATTAAAACGGTTCGATAAAAACTACTGTGATTTTTGGTGTTTTCATGGAGCAAGAAATTTTTCCATATACGGGTAGCTTCAAACATACTTTGTCAGTGTAATAATTTTAGGTTTCGATTATTCTTTATTATTTTGAGGGTGTTTTTCGCTCTTTTTGTATTATATAAAAATGTATATAATCTAGTTTTATTTACAGTATATGCAGTGAATAGTTTTAATACACTATGATTTCATAAAAATATCTATAGTTAATTATTTTTTTTGCTAAAATAAAATTTCAATACAAATACAAACAAAATGGATAACTTATCATTTTCCTATATTATTTACTTTTGCTTCTTAAAATCAATCACATGATTTTTATTACTTCCTACAAAGTAAAAAAATGTCATAAAATATACGAGTTTTTATTTAAAATAGACAAATATTTTTGCTATGCATTAATATCAGGTATTGTTCATGATTTTCTTTTGTAGTAATAAAAAAATTAAAACTTGCTTTGGTTATTTAAAAAAAGCCTCCTTAAAATAAAATCGAAGTGATTTTATATTCAAATTAATTTAATTTCAATTTTAAGATAAATATTTACTACAAAAACATTGACTTTAAAAATTTATTAATGTCGGCAATAGATAGATGTTGACAATACTTTTTGATGGAAATATTTCTAATTAAATATAACTATTTTAACTTTTTATGCTAAAATCAGAACGTATAATTTATCATTTGCGTAACCTTTTAATACGCGCGGAGCACTAATTAAATATTCTTTTCACAACTAACATCAACTAAATAATTTAATAAAGTTTCCGAACAAAAGCAGTTTATTCAATTTACTTTTACGAGTATTTTTTAAAAACCAACAATGAAACATTTATTCATTCTTTTAAAAAATTCGAGTTTATTTAAAGGTTTCTTTTGTTTCATTTTTCCTTAGAAACATTTAAATACAATAGAAAAAATTTATTTCTTTGAACAATAGTTAATAAATATCACATTCCTAAAGAGAATAAAATAAAGAACAGCATAAATTCAATAGAAAAAAGCATGAGTTTAACTTGTATAAATAAGCTTTAAAAAGTAGCACATAATTAGTTACTTTAACATTTAAAAGAGGTCTATTTTCAACAAAAATAAATGTACACTCTGGATTAAATGCGTATAAAAGGAAGTAAACTCTGGTAAATATGAGCTCATTATATTTTTCCCCATGGCCAAATGGCTTTTATAGTATGAATACCTTGCGCAAAGGTTTTACTCTCTGATTTAAAATCTTGTTTATTTTACTTTGTGGACCCTTGGGGGCTTACAGATTCGCAACAAACGCATTTAGAGATTCAAAAAAGGACTACTTTTAGATATTTTAAGGACTTATTTGTGTATATTAAATTTTAAAAAGTGTCCCAATGCAAAGAAATATTTTTTTGTGAGGAGGAAAATTGAATAAAGTATTTCAAATAGAACGAAATATGATTACAGAATGCTGAAGGAAATATGTTACCAACTATATTATTTATGTATAAGTCTAAAAATGAAACAAGATTTAACCTTACGAAACACATGTATCTGTAAGTAAACGTGATTATGAAGAAATCTGCTGTTCTTATTTTAACTGTTAAATTATTAAACTGAAGCTTAGCAATTTCTTTTTATATTAAATATAGAAAAGAGAATTACAAGCTTATAAGTATGCGTCAAGCTTTTAAGTCTTTTTATGAAAATGCATAAGAAAAGTGCCTTTACTTAAGGATCTGGGAATAGTGTTGCTTTATATTGATTTAAAACTGTAATTAAGAGCAGTAATACTGAAAAAAGTTCAAGTACACACCTCTTTCTCAGAACTCTCTCTTTTAGCTTTTTGCTAATGGCTGGTACAACATGTGGACCACATGTAATGGTACAACATGGAACCCCGTAAACAAAGGGTTAATGATGGTTTTGGATGCTGAAGGAAGATGATGAAGAGAAGTAAGCCCTAGTGTTTTTAGCAGTGTGATGAGCAGAAATGACTATTTTTGGATTTAACTATATATTTTTTTTAGTTTACACAAATTTTTGCCTTAATGCGTTTTTGGGTTTAATTGCATTCGGCATTCTTCCTTAAATGTGTGGGTGTGCTGAATTATAAAAAATTATTAATATGATTTTTTAAGGATGATGCATCTAAAGTGTCGGTACTTTATATTTTAATTTGATCCGAGATTTTTCCCAGTGTATCAATAGTAGCAGCAGTAATAGATATAAACATATTTATTTCAAAAATAATGACTCATTTTCTTTGTATATCTCGGAAAGTAGACTTTAATTGAAGATCAAGAGGGAAGAACGGTTGAAGTCCATGAGAGCTGATTCTGAGAAAAAAATGATTTTTCGAATGAACAGGAACCGTTTTTCTACAGCACGAGCAATCTTCACTGTGTAACAATTCTCAGGGAGAACTGATTTTCCACGTTATTGATTTGTCTGAACTTGGTAATCTCAAAATGAGAACAAATCTTCATTTTTGTGAAAAATGAACAAAAACCGTTTTTAAACATTAATCTTCAATTGTTCGGTATAGAGTGCAAAATACTTTTAAAAAGTGCCGTGAGTCATACAGTATGAGGAAAACGTGATCTCATTAAAGAATTTTAATGAAAAATGTAAAATCTTAACTCTAGAAGAAGTAAGTTCAAAATACTACTTAATTACCTCAAATTTGTTTACTTGACAACGTAAATATTTACAATTTTAAAATCAGACAACTGATAAAAGAATACAATATTTATGTATTTCTGGCAATGAAAATTCATTGGAAAAGGTCAAAACTTATTTCCGCTATGTTTAAACCAGTACAGAGACTCAACTGGGAAATATATAAAATAATAAAAAAGTATTAGTGTTATAGCTGTTTTTAATTTGGCTACCAATCTTTAAAGCAGAATAATACGCAGAATGAAAAATAAAGTATAACGTGAACACGAACGTCCTGCATTTGTAGAAATATCCACATCGTACAGCATTGAAAAATGCCCTGCATTTGTTGCTCGTCTCTTTAATTTAGCACACCCACTTCGCTTTGCTGGAAACATTTTTGACTTTACTAGTCTGATTGAACAAACAAACGGCTTAATACTAAGTACAAGAAAAAAACTATGAAAAGACTTAAAGGTGAATTTCTGTACAATAATTTTAGCATACATTTTTTAAGCGTACATACCTACAAAATATCTATGAAATGCTAATGCGGGATCCGTTTGACCCATTTCTACTCCATTTTTACCGAATGTTATGTTAATGAATGCTGTCCTTACCGAATGTTATGTTAATGAATGCTGTGCTTACCGATTGTTATGTTAATGAATGCTGTGATTACCGAATGTTAATGTTAGTGGTTAGCAATTGTTAATGGTTTGAAAAGAATTGCATCTTAGTAGGTGGAAATCTTATCAGAATAAAATAAGTTATTCAATGCGAATCATGTTTCGTTGATTGAGCTCTTAACACTGAAATAAGAACTACCATTCCTGTCAATCTGGTACTTAATACATGTAAACGTATGGTAAGATCACGCATGGTACTGAAGTAAGATCATATCAACTTCTCCTTAGTACTCCAATGGTTAAGGAGTTTGAATAGAATTGCATATCAGTAAGTGTAAATTCTATAATTAAGCTAAAAGTTATTTAATATCATTTTTTATATTGCGTACTGTACACTGATGTCAAAAGCATGCATATTATTCACTTATGTACTTTGGGAATATATGCTGGACGTATGTTCTTCAGCGATAGCAAAAAATATTAATATGAAAGCATTAGCAACGATCGTATATTTTCTTCTTGCTCAAAAGAAATACAAGTTAATGACAATTTACTTCGGTCAATATTGTTAGGAAGGTTAAAGAAAATAAAGGAACAGGAGTAATTTATCTTTTAGGATTTTCTCACCTTCTCATCTATTCTGGTTTAAGACTGAAGCACGGGGTAATTTATGGTTATCCCTTGGGGGCTATGCATGCCTTTATTGCAACAAGGGCATCTTGGGGAAAAAGACACAAATGTTAGAGATCTTTCCTTTGCCAAAGTTTTTATGGTTATTGATATCCCTTGAGATCTGCAAAGCACTTTTGAGTAACTTAAGCTTTTACCCTAACAAGGATTTTTTGTATTTAGACAAAGGTTTATTGTAGGAGTTCGAGAAGCTTTCGTGGCAAAAAATACAGTCGGTGGCATTTCGACTGTTATTATTCATAAAAATTACACAGATAATAAAGATAAATAATATGTTTTTTGTGCCTGACATTTATATTTAACTTATTTTGAAACAGAATGTAACAATACATGTTTTATATTTATTTTTCGGTGAGACTATCACAGATAATTAGTTAATTTTCAATTTTAAGAGTAAAAAATATATATTACTTTGCACCTCTGAATAAGATTATTATTAAAAAATTTTTCTGAAAATAATTTAAAAATTTAAAATAATTTCCAAAATATTAAATAAAAATAGTTGGTAATCATAAAATCGTCTTGATATGTTTCATTTTATTCCTAAGAACTATTTTCGAATAAGAATAATTGTATGCTTCTTAAAGTGAAATATACTTAAAAGTTTAAACAAGAAAACGTTTTTAATATACTTTTAAATACACGTGTTCTGAATTCATTGTACCTATTTAAATACTTCATTGACATTGAAAAAATGTTTCATAAACATTTCAAACATGATAAAAATTATTTTGATTGCTATGAAGCACAAATTACTATGCTGTCATCCTTTCCATCAAAGACCAAACTAACCAATGAGAAAATACGGATAGAGCAATAACACATAAATTTAGAAATATATTAATGAATAGATATATTAGAGAGATATGATGCTTCTACTGAGACGACAAAGAATAAAATGGGCAGGCCACGTTAGTAGAATGGGCGAAGACTGTACCACGAATAGAGTTTTCAATGCCAGACCAGTTGGCACACACGCGAAAGAGTAGCAGGCTGAATTTGAGATGGATAGATGGCCTAGAAAAAGACCTTTTGGTCTTGATGATCTTAGTGAATGTCTTGATGATTGTAGAAAATGTTATCAATCACACCAAGATGACCATCTTCATAAGATGAAATACTATTATTTTATAAAAATAACTACTTTTTGATGAGCCAGGCGGAAGAAAAGATAGTGCGCTTGGTTTACCTCAGTTCAATTTCAAAATTGTACCTTATACCTGTCCAATATATATGTAATCGATATTTCGAAATGACAGTTATCACAAATGAAATTCGTTGTGGACATTGAAACATATCTCTATATATCAAAAAATACAGTTCTCTCACATAATGGTCAGACCGCTTTGGAGATTTTTAGCCAATGAGAAAAAACTGTATCACGTGATCAATACTCCAAACAACTACTCAGATATTTGCGTTTAATCAATCCCTGAATTCAACCAATAACAGTGTTTTTAATTTCGTGCTGTGCTTTGTGACTATAACTCAAGTTAACTCGATCCTTTTCAGATCTTTTTTCACATGCGAAACACATTTTAATCCATCTTTATTAACTAATGAACTTATGTTCTGTTGAAGTTATTATTATTCATTTTGTTATTATTCTTTTTCACTTTGTTGTTATATATTGTCATCTTTAATGGAAAGTGACAACTGCACTCAGCAGGGTCGCTGTGGCGTTACAGCAGATCGAATAGAAAAGTTCAAGAGAAAAATAGTAGTGATCAAAATAGAGAAACTCGAACATCTTCGATTAATAAGCATCTAGAATTAAGCGAGTGTCAGTATCTTGGTGAAGGTCTTAGTGACAATTGCCCACCACTCCTAATTGGTGGCATGACTGTGAAATATAGTTACTGTGATGCTTTATCATTTCAAAATGAATATGGCAGAGGGAATTTAATTGTTTCAATCAGTGTAGTATTACGCCTAATCCATCTCCTCAACATCATGATGCACTAAAAGATCTTACATTTTTCCATTTAAGCAGAATTTTCATTGTATAAATTTAATTGTGAATATGTATTCAGTTTGTTTGTACAGCAGATAAAAAATAATTGCGTAGCAATCATTGTTGGTTGGCTAGAGTCAGCGAGCAGGCAGCGAAGCCCTCCAGCAAGACATACAAATTTTACGTTCTTAATGAACCTATAAGCCCTTCTAATAAAATATTACTTGATGTTAAGCTTATAATTCATTTTATTTATTTTAACAAATGCAGACTATTTGACTACTCGATAAAAGCTCAAAATAAGTGTTATCATAGACTTAGTAATACCAGATATAATTAATAATATTGTGAGTTATAAGATGATATTTTACCTTGGACTTTTTTTCTTTTGCTGAAGAGTATGACAGTGTTCGGTCACAAAATTTACACTAATAGACAAACATATAATACTTTTATCACGGAATTTCCTTAGATATTTAAATTATTATTTTTTGCAAATTTTATTATTTTCTGCAATTTTCTCAAGTTACAGCCCTCTTCCGTGACACTATCGTCATTCAATGTTTCTCAATTTTTGTAAAACACAAATTCGAACTTATTTTACAACACCAACATTCCAGATTCAAATCTTAGTATTGTCCGATCAAGTCAAATAATGCAAAAGGTCCTCACTGCACTGCACATAAAGTAGATGCAAACCATTTTCAATCAAAGATCTTTTGTTATATTTTATAACCGTCGTTGAACAGACTACCAAATGTTTGGGTTTACGACTACTAATGTTCAACTTCGTAGTCTTTTAATTTTGAACGCAATCCAGAAGACAAGGGGACAAGTATTGGGAGAAATTCGCCTTCGTGGAGGACTGTTTGATAGAACTATTTGCGCTACATGGAGAGGAAGACTACGAGTACCAACCATGATTAGCCTGACGGCAAAAGGACTCTAACTCATGATCCGTCTACCACTGAGGATATTTCCCGTCAACACTGCGGTCAGTGCAAGCCGGATGCGGATTCTTATCTACCAGCCATCGGTGGGATTTGAACCCGGTTCACCTCATTTGAAGGCGAACGCTCTATCCCCTGAGCCATCGCGGCTCTTCTATTAAGTATTGGGAGAAATTTGCAGGACTCTCATAGTTTTCCCTTTTATGTAAGGCAATTATGGCAATTTATACAAAAACAATGAAGGATAGTTAACCATGATTATTGTATTTCTTTTTATATTTTATTACATTCTTTAGAAAATGGTCTTAAACTAACAATTCTTTTATCTAGGAGAAGATTATTATTTTGAACTGTTTATTTTCATAAAAAGGATTTGGATAGAATAGGTTGTTGAATCTGGTACTTAAGAATACGTAAAACTTTTCATTGTCTTTCGATTTAACCATTTAGCTTCATAGAACTTTAAAAAAAAATCAACCGATCTGTTGTTTGAGTAATTCTTAAACGTTATTTAAAATTGTTTACAGGATTTTTTGGCTGGATGAATTATTTTGATTTATTTACTACTTGTTTTGAACGTTATTGTTTTGAATTGTTAACTTGTACAAAATGATTAGGATATACTTATTATTATTTTGTTATAATATATATCAATATATATATATTATTATCGTTATTACTTTGAATTTTTACTCAGGCTATAATTTTCTTTATATTTTGCTTTAACCACGTAATTTTATAGAACATGTACAAAAATCGCTCTATTTGTTGTTTGCGCTAAAAAATGCTAAATATTGAATTATATTTTATGAATTACAGCTTAGAAAAAATATGTACTCATTATATTGAACACTTAAACAAAAACTTATTTTAAATCCATTGACATAGAGCATATGTTTTTTTTTAAAAATCCATTAAAGGAGCCTAAAACTCCGCTGTTTTTTGACAGTAACAAAGCGCATTATTTCTTTATTTAACATTTGAAAGAAAATCGAACTGAAAAATAAATGAATTTCATAGATAGAAGCTTTCTCCCAATATTCTCTTATTAAGATCTTAAAAAGAGTAAAAATTGGGTGAAAGGAACTGTATTGATTTTTATTGAATTTTGCATTCTGAATATGTAACAGTTTGCAACTCGGATATTTTTTTTCATCGGTTTTTTAAAACATTTTTCATCAGATGATTGATTATGGATAACATCAGTGTTCCTCTGGTGAGTAGTAGAATATACTGATTTTTTTTCCTGAAGATCAACCTTCTCTTTGTTTAGAGGAATATTTTATGAATCAAAATTAGCATTCTATAGGAAACTTATATGGGGAGTTTAATAGCATCTTATAAAATTAGCGAAAAATAACTTCACGGTCATACAATCGTATCGGAGTTTGATTAAAATTTGAAAATTGTAAAGCTGATTCAATTCTTTAACAATAGAATTTTTGTTGGATCAAAATAATATTTCAACACATTAATTCATTTATTTCATTTATGCTTAAAATACATTATGTTTTTAATCGATCAATAAAACGCTCCACATTTTATTTAAATAAAGTCTTACCCATTGTGTGCTACAAGTTTATTTTTGTTGTTGTTTCCCATCCCAGCTGGGATAGCGGAGCTATACCAGGTCCATGAGACCGTGAGTCTTCAAAAAATCGAGGAAAAGAAGATTTCTCTCAAGAACCTCTTCCATGGTGAAATCCAGGCAATCAAGTAGATGGTGCGGACTAGCCTCGCTGGAGTTGCACTTTTTACAAGATGGAAAAAGTTTAATTTGTCCACTGAAAGTGAGACTCTTAGTATGCCCTCTGTCAAATCTACAGGTAGCGGTTTGGTTTATTTTTAACTCTTAAGACCAATTACTTCGAACACATATTCATCCATTTTTTAAACTTTTTTGCATTCTTGAGAATCCTATCTAATTTTTGAGCTAACGACTACCAAAGTTATGACGCATTTGTGTTACTTGGAGTGGAAAATCATGAAAATCTCCCGCAATTAACCTGATGACAAGGGGACTCTAATTCATGTCTGAAACTGAGGATATTTTTCATCAGCCCTGTGGTTGGGGAGAATCGGGTGAGGAATTCGTATTGACCATCTATCACTAGGATTTGAACCCCAGTCACCTCATTGGGAGGACATTACACATTGCAACATTGCATTGTAATCATTATAACAGGCCATGCTCAAGGTAAATGGTAATCTGACAAAATCTTTTGTGTGGGAATAGATCATGAAGTTTCACATTTTCTAATTGCCTATACACATATTCTCCGATTTTTATTGCATATACACTTCGCTAAATTGCCTCCATTCACTGAAAAAATATTCTGGTAAATTTACCCTACTGTATCGTTAGGACATTTCAGTTAAAAAATACTACATAATTTTGGCAATTAAACCAAAATGTACCGATTTTAAACCATTAATTTGGTAAAGACTTACCGGAAAGTATTCTGGTTTTCATTGTTATAAATATAATTAATTATTATTTTCACACATTTAGTAAAAAATATGAAACTTTTTTTTCAGTTATGGAACCCTAAATTATTGAACTTTTTCGATGGTACTCCGACTTGCTAAATAATAAAGTATATAAAACAATATAAAATAAAATACATAAAAGCAATTGCGAGTGTATTAATAAATAATTTTTCTGTGGTACCCCGACTTGACAAATAATAAAGTACATAAAAACAATATAAAATCAAGTACATAAAAGTGATTGTGAGGGTATTAACAACTAAAAGACTTCTTTATTTCGAAAACATTTAAGAAGAGGAATCGAATATTTTCATCGCTTTTTTATTAATAATCTTAAATTAGATTTCCTTGATAGTTAAATTTACATTTCTAAAGGTGCATCTAATTTAGTTCTAAATTTGTTTTTGGGGTACATACATAAGCGGAAATGAAGCAAGCCACTTTATAGCATGAGAGCTAAAAGAACTGTTATAAACGTTAATAACAGTTACGTTCCGCAGTTGACTGATCGTTAAGGCACGGTTCCCAGTGGATCACTGAAGTTGAGCATCACTGCTTGCTGTCAGTGTGTGGGTGGGAAACAACTTTAATCAGGCTATGAAAGACCGAAACAGTGCGGTATAAGTCCCCGTTAAACTGTTCTAGCGTAAAGTGCTCGACTTCGCATGCAATTCGTCAGCTACCAGAACAGAGGAGCAATCCCCTCTACACAGTATCAAAATCGTGATGGCATGTCTACGGATCATCCTCAAGGATGTTTCCCAGACCGTCGCCAATAGCTCATTGTCCAGCTCTATTGCGACGTAAATAAACAACTACTACTACTGAATATAGTGATCTAGGAAATGTTTATCTATTAATGAATTTAGTTATTTCGTTTTGATTTGAAAAGCTTGATGGAAAATGTTAATACAATGATTCAAAATAATGCACTATTTCATTTCGTTATTCCTTTTTTTCAGTGCCCTTTTACTTTAAATAATTTCGATTAGTCAACCAAATAATCAATAAATAATCAATAAATAATAGATTATTAATTAGACTTACCTAATTAGCTAATTACCTAATTAATTAGACCTTTTACTTTAAATAATTTCGCATAGTCAACCAAATAATCAATAAATAATAGATTATTAATTAGATCTAAGTATAAATCAGATTTTAAAAATCATTAATGTGAGGTAAACAAAAGCTCTAATTTTCGGAACCCTCTTTACGGAACTCTTGGATTCTGCTGAACATGATTTGGGAACAGTTGGTTTAGAGATTTTAATTACCTGATAGTCAATATTAGATATAATCATGATTGTATTTTATCGTGATTATTTTTAATAAAAATTTGAATTTTGATTTTTGAATAATATTAATATTTTCCCTTATTACTCTCAGAGTATTATGGATAACTATTGTTAGTAATCGTAGATATTAAATATTTCTAATCATAATTCATTATAATTTGCAATCACAGATCATTAATTATTACGAGTAATCGTAGATCATAATTACTTGAGAAGTTAAATTGATGGTAGATTGTAATTATTTGTAACAGTAGATCATGAATATTTGTAATTCCTTAATATCATGGATTATAATTGAATGTAATCGAGGATCATTATAGCAAGAAATTATCATAATTACTTGTTTTCCTAGGTACTAATCACTTGTAATTGATTCTTTCTCCTTGTATATCCTTATTTTCAGTCGTAGTTTTTTTTAACAGTTATAAATACGATTTATTAAAAAAATTTATTCAAAAATATATTGCTTTTAATCTAAACTATTTGTGTGCGTTTTTTTAAAACTTTAGTTGAGAGAAATTCACATTAACTAGTGGAACTTTCTAAACTTATCACTTCTAGACATCTTTTCCATTAAAGGAAAGGGTGTTTCTTTAGAAAAGAATCACACAAAGAAGTATTTCTTTAAACATGATAACATCCATGGAAACTGGGATTAAAAACTTTTAAAAAGCTAAAGATTTATCTAAAACATCTTTTGAAGTTAAAAAAAAGCTGGAACTACTTAAAAGATTTGTATTCTTTTTATGATAATAAATACTTTAAAGGAAAAGAATTATTTATAATACATGCTTTGCTTTAAAAATTGAAAGAACTACTACTAATAATAACGAAAAATTTCAGTTTAAATGATCGATTAGTGATTTCTTTATTTCTTTCTCGGTAAAAAAAGAAAAGAATGTGCAGTCTTTGACCATTTAAAAAAATATATACTAGATTGCAAAATAAAAAAGAAATGTAAATATATATAGTAAATACATGAAACTAAAAACATCTAAAATGAATGTATCAATGCATAGTTTGCAAATAACCTAAGGATGAAGAAAAAATTTTCTCTTTCAGGACTTTCCAATATTTAAAATAGAATTATTGCAAGTAGTAATGAATGCTAAATATATATAATATTTTATATAATATATATAATATTTTATTATTTTAAAGTAGTATATATATTCTATTTATATATATAATATTTTATTTAAGCCAAGCAGCTTTAGACCGATGGGATAGAGCTTGTTGTTTGACCGATTCACAATGCTTACCGCATTGCCACAATTGTATGTCGTTGGTTTTCAAACTTTTTAAACTGTGGAACCATAATTACAACTACTCCGAGAAATAACTGGCTGCTGAGAAAGTGTTTTTGACTATAAAGTATTAAAATGACTTGGTAATGTGTAAATTTGTAATTTTACTAAGCATTCCAAATACAATTAAACAATAAAAAATATAATAAAACGATTAAGTTAAAAAACGCGATTAAATTATCATATTTTGAGAGATATTACACCTCACTTTTTGAAGCGTAAGCATGAAGAAAAAAATCAACTCAACTCTTTTAAGTCATTCCATAGTTCAACATCGAATTATTCCATATTGTAATAAAGGTAACAATATACAATCAAGCCATACATTTAGCCCCATGGGATAGCGTTCGTTTAAGTGACCGATACACAAAGCTGACCACTTTGCCGCAATATGTCTTTTGTTTCCAAATTGGGCAATGTTAATGACCCCGACTAATAATTGGAAGCTGAGAAACTGTTTTTGAATATCAAGTATAAAAATTATTTAGTAATGCGTAGCTTTGTTATTTTTCTAAGCATTTAAAATACAATAAAATGATGCAAAATATAAAAAAGCGATTAAATTAAAAGAAAATTAAATCAGGCCTAATTTCTAAAAATCCATTTCAGAATAGAAATGGTAATGTTGAGCGAATGAATAGTTTTTTATTAAGCTCATATACAACTTCTGGTGGATATAAAATTTAAAAAATAAATAAATAAATAATACTAGACGCAATTTTCCAATACGTCACCATGTGTAAATAAGAAAAAAATTAAAATCTATTAAAAATACAAAACGAAAATAAACAAACGTTAAATTAATTCCTTCTCAGCGGGACTAATAGCATTTTAATTAGTACACAAACGAGTTAACGTGTTTGTTCATGTTAATAAGGTTGTTTTACATAACAATTGTAACACGTTTAAGCAATTATGGTTTGCTCAAATGGATAGAAATGCATTGCTTTAATGATGCTAGAAATGGAAATAAAAATCATCCATTTGTATAATAAATCAATTGTTTTAGAATGAGATTACCATTAGCATTTAATTTTTTTCTCATTAAGGTCTTCTCACGAAATGATTTAACTCTTAAAATTGAATATTTTGTTAAAGTACATTAACGGCCGATTTTGGTTTTTCAGTACGCTAATTTTTCTTTATACCTTTTTATTTCCTAATAGAATATTTTCTTTTGCAATCGTGATATTTATGAGGATTTATTTATAGCTTATAATAACTTACTAGTTCAAAGGTTCAGTTTATAAGATAAAAGTGTTTTAATCTATGAAAAATTAGAATTAAATGCTTTTCCTTTTCGTAATTATGAAAAAAAAATTAACAAAATAGTTCTGAGGCTGCAGAGGTTATCTTCCTAAAAATGTATAATTTAAAATTTACAGTTTCGTATTTTGTTTTCAAATGTTGGTCCAAAATTGAAAATGTCCATCCTGAAAGATTTGCCATTAACACTGAATAAGAACATGTTGCAAACGTTTGCTACATTAAGTAAAATATCTTATACTTGAATTTGAATTATCAGATTTTAATTCTTAAGCAAAACAACTTGAAGTCAATTGATGGATAATCATTACTTTACAAAAAAATATGAGAAATCTTAGTATTCGCAAGAAATAAAAAATTCTAGAACATTCCTGTTCACTTAGTATTGTTCACTTAGGGCACCGTGAAAACAACTGAATAAAAGTGTCCATTGAATGGTTGCCAAAAATAGGGAATCATGATAAACATTACCTTAACATTTCTATATATAGATCCCATTTTATTTTATTTTATATCAGTCGTTGAACAGCCGACCCAATTTCGGGTTTACGACTAATGTTCAATTCCGTAGCCTTGTAATTTTGAACCAATCCAGAAGACAAGGAAACTCCTGGATCAGTACCCCCAGAGGTATTTATTTGTTATGGGAACAAGGGGGACTTTGCGACTCGACAGATTTAACGTGCATTGGTCACCATTTACTGCACGAAGAGTTTTCGGCCGGAGGGGATCGAACCCACGAACTCGTTGACACTCGCCCAGTGCCCTATCAACCAGGCTATCCCGGCCTATGTAGATCCTATTATGAAAACTCTTAACTATTTAAAAATAGCTAGGAAGCTCTATCACGGCTGGAATCAGGTTTTACGGGTTCTAGAACAAAATTTGTCGCGGGACAGTTCCTCAGAACAAAAACAGTTTTGCTTTCATATTTTGCAGAATTTTGGAAAAGCATTTGTTCAAAATTAAAGTTCTTATAGATACATAAGATAATTCTCAGAAGATGAATAGAGAGAGATTGCGGGATTAAATGTGGTAGTCATACAATTTGACTCCAGATTTGTAAGAACGAAATAAGTAGATTTTTTTCTACTCTTAGATTGTGGAAATAAATTGGAATTATCAAATTTAGAAACTTTAACCTTTGGTTTAAATAGATTTCTCAGCCAAATAGTCTCGCTTTTCAGTAGTAAAATAGTCTCATTTTTTTACTACGGCAATTGAAATTTGTGGCCGATATTTATGATTCAAACTTAGTTAAATATTCTGAAATCGTGTTCTCAAAATACGGATAAAACGGATTTTCATATTTTTTTAAAGAATAAAATTATCAACCAGTTCAAGTAAATTTGGGAATCTATTGCTAGACGAAACTGAAACAATCTCTTTCTTAAAATTAATTATGCAAATTTTGAACAATTTATCTATTTTAAGAACTACCTTTTGATTAAAAATGCATGCATTTGAGTTTCAGTATATCAAGTTGAGTTTTAAGGGTATTGAAATTGTATCAGTAATGTAACTCAATCAGCAAACTGTAAATATATTAATTAAAAAAATCCCTAGAAACTGAAGTGGAAAGATATTCCTGGGGATTTTAAAATTTAATTTGTGTCAAAATCATGAAGATGTTAATAAAAATTGACTAGCTACGAGTGATCAAAAATATATGCCTATTTTGGAGACTCCCAAAGTGTGAATGAGGAAACAGAAGAGATTTACAACAGAAAACGTAAATTTGCCAAATAAAAATGGAAACAAGGCCTATAAAACTAAAAAGAAAAAAAAACTCAGTGACCGAGAGAGACAAGTCAGGGCAAAATGAATATTCTACGCAGTATACAGAGTTGTTGAGGAACTCATGTCGTTAACAAGGCAATCGGCTATCATAGGAATGAAGCAAAGTACCGGGAAATCTAGATGAGCTGATGTGGCAGGGGTTAAAAAGGATTTCGAGATGATTGGAAACAAAATCAATTAAGATACAATAAAGATACTGTTGCACTGATTGAATCGTCAGATTTCTTTCAACTATTTGGTCATTAATAACACACTCTTAGTGAATTTTTCTCTTTTGATATTATTCTGCTTGGAAGCGGATATTAGTTATCAACTGCTGAAAAAAAAGGGATCAAAAATTTTAATTTTGGAATTGCAATTCACTATGGATTCAAAAATAATGAAGGAGTCTAAAAGTGAAATAATTGAAATGAAATCGTTAAAAGCGTAGAAAATGAGGCAAGGAATTTATAGTGTTTCAATCTTTTTATTAGTTTTTTTTAGTTCGTTTCTTTCTTTTGTTTTCTATTTCTTTTGCTTATTATGCATCACTGCATATGCTATTTTTGTGCCTTTACAAATAAATCGAAAGAAACGAGAAGTTGTTTTTATATTTTTTCCAATTCGCATGCTAGGAATACGTTTAAAATAAAAATAGCCGGACGTGATTGGGAAAACAGAATTTTTTTTTCTAAACTTATGTCATAAAGTTAAAATAACATATTCTGTAGGACAAAGAACACTGCTTCTTGCGATAAACCTGAAAGTATAACGTTAACAATGGTTGTTGCATTTTCTTTTAACTTAAAATAAACTAAATGTCCCCTTTATAGGTTTTTTGTTTTACTGTATTTATAAATATTCAATTTAATTATAATCTTAATATGATATTTATAATTTTAATCCAAAATATCTTAATTTAAATTTATATGTTAGTAGGGATATTTCATAACTTTATAAATGATTTTTACTTATTCATTACATTATAAAACTTATATTTATTTGATTTTAAACTATATTGAGCTGTTATAAATTTAGTTAAATTATATGGTCATTGATAAATATTACGTGTTAAACAATTTATATTAACATATAATATATGTTACAAGTTAACATGTTATATATAATATGTATGGAGGTAAATTTTATGGTAAATATGTTATATTTGAGAGAAACTTATCATCTTACATTTCATTCTTTTGATCAAATTTAAAATTCTGTTTAAATCTTTTGACTACGCTTACTCAATTTTTTAATTTTTTATAGGATTACTGCTAGTAAAATAAAAATAAAATATTTGCAACAGGTTTATATTATTATTTGTAAAAATGAATACTTTTATACAAGAGTCATACATTTATTTAAAGTTGCAATGGCCATTCGAAAGAGGTGAATGTATGAGAATGTCAAGATACAGTTTTAGCTGCTTAATGCTACTCTGATTGAATCCTACGTTTGACGCTACATAGAAGTTCTTTTAAGAAAAAGTTACAGAAATCGTGGTAACTCTCCCAAAAATAAGACAATCCCAATGAAATTTGAACTTGGTGTTGCTAAAAATGAGACTGCATGAACGATTTAGATGCTCTTTCAAAGATTTAACAGATCCCACCACTTATATTTGCTACCTTATAGATCTCATTTAAAAAAGAGTTTTTTGCACGTTCTTTAATATTTAATTATTTTTATTTGTCATGTCAGGTAAACTCAATGACCAGCATGAACATGCTAGCATTAGCAAATTACCTCACAAAATCACTATATGTAAATTATATTTGAAATTATTATTTGAAATAAAAATTATTATTTGAAACTAAAATTATTTGAAACTAAATGCCTATTCTTCATAATAAAAGAAACTTGAATCTGCAAAACATGCTAAATTCGTCTAAAAGGTGAATTTATGATACTAAATAATTTAAAATCGATTGTGATTGGGTGTTTGCAACTCGAGAAAAAGTGCTTGTGCCAAAACATGTGATTTAATTCAGATTTAATTGGATACCTGTAAGCGACGTTACACGTGAGTGTCGAACCTGATTGGCTTCTGAAGCGACAAATGCCATGAATTACCTACAATGACGCTACCTGCAAGTATCCAATCGAAATAAAAAGTATAATAATTTACTTATTGAAAAGCAAAATTAATGGAGAAATAGAACTATTTCGTTCAGGAGAAAAGTAAAAACAATCGTCACACTCTTAATGCCAATGATGCTTTATTACTTCTAGTAATAGGTTTTAACTGAAATAAATAAAATGAGTTAAGTTCTAAAAAAGCAAAATTAATGAAGAAAAGGCCTTTTATAAGGGGAATGATGATATATCGTCATACCGTTATTGACTTTAATGAGGCCTAATTAAGTTTGGTACGATGTACAAATTGAAATAAAAAATAAACTATGTACTAAAAAGAAAAAAATAATACAGAAATGGTTCTAAATCGTTTAAGAGAAGCGTAAAAACTCATCAGACTAATATTGACGCTGATGAAGTTCAGCTTATTTTAGTAGTAAGTGATAACTGAAATATAAATCTGAGTTATATAATTAAAGCATACCATAAATCAAAATAATATAAGCATTAAAAAGCATACTATAAAGCAAAAACAGTAAAGAAATGACAATAGTTTATATAGGAGAAATGTAAAACATAGCCATATTGTTTTTGAAGCCAAAAATGATTAGTTAATTTTGACTATAGGTACTGCAGATATTATGATATTTGGTGCAGTTTCAATAGGTACTAAGCGTATAAATATAGGTGTAATGTATACCTCCTGAAACCTCCCTAAGGGCCGGTACTTTTTACCGTAATTTGATCTGCAATTTTTACAGTGTAGATTTTATAACTGCATGATATTTATTTACATAACTGCCCATTTATAGTCGTCGCAACTTTCTACCCATCAATCTTTTTAAACTACAACCCATTCATCAACTTATCAAAAATCAATGGCTTTTCTATAANATAATTCTAGTAGAAAATAACTTGACACGATGCATTAACTTTCACCATTTTCATTTAATCAACATTCGAATACAAACATCGTTGCCATTTTCTCTTTTAACAAATATAATAATTACAAATTAAAGAACATATAAAATAACTTTGTGACGTCAGACATATATTTACAAAAACTATCACTCTATTTTCCACAGCTTTATTGCTTTCAGTAATAGGTTTTAACTGAAATAAATAAAATGAGGTAAGTTCTAAAAAAGCAAAATTAATGAAGAGAAGGCCTTTTATTAGGAGAATGATGATATATCGTCACACCGTTATTGACTTTAATGAGTTCTTATAAGGTTCGGTACGATGTACAAATTGAAATAAAAAATAAGCTGCGTACTAAAAAGAAAAAAATAATAGAGAAATGGTACTAATTCGTTTAAGAGAATCGTAAAAAATCATCAGACTAATATTGACGCTGATGAAGCTCAGTTCATTTTAGTAGTAAGTGCAAACTAAAATAGAAAAATGAGCTATATAATTTAAGCATACCATAAAGCGAAATTATATTAGCATTAAAATGCATGCTATAAAGCAAAAACAGTAAAGAAATGATAGTAGTTCATATAGGAGAAATGTAAAATATAGCCATATTGTTCTTGAAGCCAATAATGCTTAGTTAATTTTGATAATAGGTACTTCAGATATTATGATATTTGGTGCAGTTTCAATAGGTACTAAGCGTATAAATATAGGTGTAATGTATACCTCCTGAAACCACCCTGAGGGCCGGTACTTTTTACCGTAATTTGATCTGGAATTTTTACAGTGTAGAATTTATAACAGCATCATATTTATTTACATAGCTGCCCATTTATAGTCGTCGCAACTTTCCACCCATCAATCTTTTTAAACTACAACCCATTCATCAACTTATCAAAAATCAATGGCTTTTCTATAAAATGTAATGTTTTAAATTTTAGAAAAACAAAAAAAAAGAGTGATAATGCATTTTCGGTATTCATTTTAACGATAAGAGCTTATTCAAGTTATCTTCAAATATTTCCTTCTCAAACCCCCTTTTTTTTCTTGAAAGATTATGAGTGATAAAAGACACATATAAATTGACTTAGTTTTTATTTTGAAGCGCTTGGTGATAAATTTCATGATAGTTTCAAAAAACGACGACATAAAACTTTATAGCTTTAAAAGAAAGACGATCATCGATAAAGTATCCTACTTATTCCAACCCTTGAGATAAATTTTGATTCATGCTTTGATAGGTCTCAAATTTCATTTTGTTTATGCAAAGAGTAATATGTATCGTTCTTGTGCCATCAATATCTATAATAGAAATCTAAAAAGTTTCGGGCGGAAGATACTCAAGCTATTTTCAGAGCTCATGGTTTCTACGTGATAGAGATCTCTTTTTATAAAATTAAATCAACTTATCAAAGTAGAACTGTCCTTTTTTATCGCACGTGGATTTATTTTTTCTGTAAATTGGCATTTTCCTATTTATTTCAATTTTATCAAAAAAATGCTAAGGTAGATTGATTTAAATTCAGTAATGACACCTTAGAACAAATTTTCTGATACATTTATACAAATTCTTGATCTTGCTCAATTTAAATCTGAAACTAGTTTTGCTTCTAAAGCTTTTAAAATGAGATTTTATTTTATTTTTTGTCGAAATGTGCAAGTTTAAGTACATTATATTTAGCAGTGGGTTGCGTAAATACTGCAACTAATTTCTACGGCTAATTTTACAGTTAAAACACTTCACCTGAATTAAAATTGTACCAGTTCATAATAGAAATACGCCTCTAGCGACGCGACCACATTACCGTGTATGGGTTCCTATACAATTTTAATCCTGGTGATGTGATTTATCTCACTAGTTATGATCGCATAAATGTTGCAACTTTTATGCTATCTCCTGTTATTTATAATGTTTTTAATCTTGCGAATTTCGTCAAATACTCTCTTGTGCATTCAGAAACAAAAATATTGTTTCCTTGCGTTATTTTACTGAGTGCTACATTTTAATAATATGTTTTGAAATCAATAAAATATTTTCATATAAATACTAATGTGTAATTATACCCAAGCAAAAAACGTCTATCTGATTTAATTAATTTTAGATTTTATGATGGGATTTCAGCTCCCTAAGAATGTAAAAAGTATTATTTTCAGAGTATCCAATACTTCTTTCATCTCATGGGATAAATTTGATTCCTTCCTCTCATTTTGTTTATGCAAATCTCATTTTGCTCAAATCTCATTTTGTTTATGCAAAGAATAATCTATATAATTGTCCTTTTTGCATAGCGTTTGTCCTCCGTTTTAATTGTAAAGCTAACTTAATTTTCTACCTCTTAGTGATACGGGGATTTGTATGAAAATATTTGCGGAGAAGCATGTTCAATAGTTAACTAATTGTTTATTTTGTTCATGGCAACGCTTTTAAAATGAGTTTCTATAAAACTAAATAATTTCAAATTAATTTTAGTTGAAACAAAAAAATTTTTTATAGGGGAAAGAAAAAAAAAATGCAAGTTATTAAATCGTTTAAGAAAAACGTAGAAATTCGTTATACTTTTGTTGAAGCATAATTCCTTATTATATAAATATAAATGCTAATGTATAATTACAAATCGGCACAAAACATTTAATGACTGATTTATTTTACAAATTTTGTTATTATATTTACAAGTAAAATAATAAGAACGTGAATAATATTAGGGGAATAGATGTATTAAAAAAAATTTTAAGCATATATATATATATA